>NW_013654618.1:215000-217500 GCF_000499385.1 Eimeria necatrix
TTGGCGGCGAGCCTCTGGACCACAAAACCCAAAATGGTCCAGTCTTCGAGGCAAAATCAATGAAATTAGTACCGAGGCTTCCGTGGGGCTGCATGCGCTGCAGAGCAGCAGCAGCAGCAGCAGCAGCAACAGCAGCAGCAGCAGATCTGCGGCATCGAGCTGGCGTGCATGCATGCCCACAGGTCCTTTTTCAAGATTTTAAATCTTTTAATCAATTGTTATTATTTTTTATATTTTATATTACCTTTTAAACGAAAAAAAGGAGCCACAAAGCTGCAAACCCAGGTGGGGAGGCCGCATTTGCTGTGCTGCTCACAGTGACCCACTGCTGCCTGCGCATGCAGCTCCTATGTGGAATATATTCGCACATATTTGCATGAACTAATCAGTAAATATATAAATATACAAATATATAAATATATAAATAAAATATAAATATATAAATGCACATATTAATGCTGCATATGTTTGTTTGTAGTTGCATATCATGTTTGCAACTGAGGCACTCAGTGAATGTATGCACGTCTCAGTGCTACGCAAGCACAAAATCATACACAGAAGCAAATATATAGAAACATATATTTATATATATATACAATAAATATATAAATATATATATAAATATATATATATAAATATACATATATATGTATAAATATATATATTTATATATATATAAATGGATATCTATATATATAATAAATTTACATTAATATAAATCCATTCATTGCAGGGGCGAAAGTATTCTTAATAGAACAAACCACCCCTAAGGCCAAATAGCCGCTGCAGCAGCATTTGGCTGCACGGCTTTTCGTGCAGCCAAGCTGCAGCCCCCAGGCCTTTTGGCCTGGCTGCTGCTGCTGCAGTGCTTTGCTGCGCTGCAGCAGGCAGCAGCCTCTGCGATGCGCTGGCAGCAGCAGCGTGGGCTCATTCCCTGCTGCTGCTGCTGCAGCTGCTGCTGCTGACTCGTTCCTTGGCTGCCTACTGCAGCCCCTGCGTTTAGGGAGCAGCAGCAGCAGCAGCAGCAGCAGCAGCAGCAGCAGCAGCAGCAGCAGGAAGCCCCGCTCCGCGCGAAGCTGGGGCCCCTGGCGCCCTCAAAGCCTGCAGCAGCAGCGCTGCAGCAGACAATGCAGCAAAACTGCAGCAGAGCTGCAGCAGAGCTGCGGCAGCAAATTATTTCTCGGATTTTTCTACAATTTGCCTTTTTTTTGCTTCTTTAGGATAACTTTGCCGCCATTATTAGTCACTTAAATATATATCTTTATTAATAATTAATTAATTTGATTAAATGCTTCGAAAGAAACTTTTTAAAAGACAAAATAAACTTTCCAGTGTCTAGACAGCCACTTCCTGCGAAGACACAGATGCCACTGCATGCGGGGGCGCCCACAAATATAAATATAATTACAATTATAAATATAAATATAATTAAAAATATAAATATAAATAAAAATATAAATATAATTATGAATATAATTATAAATATATATAAAAGTGCTATTATAATTATAAATATATAGATGTGCATTAGACCCGGCAGTTCAACGCATTTGAAATAACCACCTAGCTGCTGCTGCTGTTGCAGCAGCAGCAGCTGCTGCTGCAGACGTTCCCACCGCTGCTGCTGCTGTGGCCGCTGCGGCTAAGGCGTGCTGGCACCGCGGCAGGCTACGTGGCAGCAAAAAGTGCTGCAACTGCTGCAGCAGCTGTTTTCGAGCTGCTGCTGCTGCTGTTGCTGTTGCTGCTGCTGCTGCTGCTGCTGCTGAGTGTGCCGCCGCTGCTGTGGCTGCTGCCACTGCCACAGCTTTGCTGCTGCAGCGTCTGCGGCTTCTGCTTCTAGCGCTGCCCACCGCATGCAGCTGATACTTGACATTTGCTGCTGCTCACAATGGCTAGCTGTGGCTAGCTGCGGCTAGCTGTGGCTAGCTGTAGCTAGCTGCTGTCATACCTCCCATCTCCTCTGTTTGTTTAACAGCAGCAAAACCTTCAACTGCTTGTGCACGTTGTACTGGCTAGCCAGTTAGTTAGCTAGCTAGCTAGCTAGCTAACTGGCAAACTAGCTACGTGTCCAGCTCCTTAGCTAACCAGCCAGGCCAGTACGCAGCTGCTTAGCTGGCTAGCTAGCCAGCTAGCTGGCTAGCTAGCTATGTAGTTAAATAGGCAGCTAGCTAGCTACCTAGGAACGTAGCTGCAGCAAACAAGCCCGTGGCAGCAAACAGGGTTGCCTGCCTTTGCTTGCCAGCTAGCCAGCCAGCTAGCCAGCCAGCTAGCTAGTCACTCAGTCAGCTAGCTAGCTAGCTAGCCAGGAAAACGGCAGAGCCGCTAGCTAGCTGCCTAGCTGGCAATGCAGGCGGGGAAAGCCTGGCTAGCCAACAAACTAGCTAGCTGGCTAGCTAATATGGCTGGCAATATGGCCAGCTAGCCGGCTAGCTAGCTGGCCAGCTATCTGGCTGGCAAGCTGTCTAGCTAGCCGGCTAGCTAGCTGGCTAGCTACCTGGCT
>NW_013654618.1:222500-230000 GCF_000499385.1 Eimeria necatrix
GCGGGCACATTTTCTGCTGGTCTTGCATCAGCAAATGGTGTCAGCAGCAGCAGCAGCAGCAGGAGCGGCAGCAGCAGCAGCAGCAGCAGCAGCAGCAGCAGCCAACCTGCCCCGTCTGCCGGTGAGCCAAAGATGTGAAGCAGCAAAAGGAAATCAATAAGGCTTAGGACCACACAGAGGCAAAAATGCTCCACGGCAACCCCCAGCTAGCTGCAGCTAGCTACAGCTAGCTACAGCTTGCTGCAGCTAGCTAGCTGCAGCTAGCAGCAGCTAGCCAGCAGCTGCAGCTAGCTAGCTGCAGCTAGCAGCAGCTAGCCAGCAGCTGCAGCTAGCTGCTGTAGGCATAGGAATACAGAGAGGCTGAAAAGCACCGCAGCCATCCCCAGCTAGCTACAGCTAGCTGCAGCTAGCTGCAGCTAGCTGCAGCTAGCTGCAGCTGCTAGCTAGCTACAACTAGCTGCAGCTAGCTACCTGCAGCTAGCGATACCCAGACGCAGCTAGCTGCAGCTAGCTACAGAAAGGCACAGCTAGCTGCAGCTAGCCACAGCCAGCCACAGCTAGCCAGGGAGCAGATGGGATGTCTATATGGTTCGTTAGTCTGCTGCAGCTGCTGCTGCAGCTGCTGCTGCTGCAGTTGCTGCCGCTGCAGCACAGAGTTAGCACTCTGCTGCCTGCACAGTACTCCCCAAACTATTCGTGCTGCTGTTGCTGCGGCTGCTGTTGCTGCTGCTACTGTTGCTGCTGCAGGGCCGCCTGCCCGCCGCAGCATCTGCTGCCGCTGCGGCACTATGAGAGCTCGGAGGACTTGCTGCTGCAGTACCAGCTGCAGCAGCAGCAGCAAGAACAGAAGCAGCAGGAGCAGGGAACGCAGCAGCAGCAGCAGCAGTAATAGCGGCGCTGGCTTCTGTGAACAAGAAGCCACTCTGTGGACAAAAAGCCCATGCAGCGCCTGCAGCAGCAAAAGGCTGCTGCTGCTGCTGTTGCTGCTGCTGCGACAGCAGCAGCAGCAGCAGCATGAACCGCCGTAAAGAGTTCGGCCTCTTCTGCCACTCCCACTTTGCACAGCGTGGCTACAGGATAAGTTATTCTGCTGCTGCTGTTTGGGCTGCAGCACGAGTTCCTGCTGCTGCTGCTGCTGCAGCTTTTGCTGCAGCACTTGACGTCGTTGCAGCTGCTGCAGCTTTGCTGCAGCTGCGCGCGGACAGCCCCTGAACTGATTCGACTCTGCAGCTGGCGCAGCCAGCTACAGCTAGCCACAGCTAGCTACAGCTAGCCACAGCTAGCTACAGCTAGCCACAGCTAGCTACAGCTAGCCACAGCTAGCTACAGCTAGCCACAGCTAGCTAAAGCTAGCCACAGCTAGCTACAGCTAGCCACAGCTAGCTACAGCTAGCCACAGCTAGCTACAGCTAGCCACAGCTAGCTACAGCCAGCCACAGCTAGTTACAGCTATCTACGGCTAGCTGCAACTAGCTACGGCTAGCTACAGCTAGCTACGGCTAGCTACAGCTAGCCACAGCTAGCTATATCCAACCACAGCTAGCGACTGCCACCTACAGCTAGCTGCAGCTAGCTGCTGCTAAACACAGTTCGCTACAGCTAGCTGCAGCCGGCTGTAGCTAGCTGTAGCTAGCTGTAGCTAGCTGTCTAGCCGCAGCTAGCTGCAGGTTGTCTTCATTTGCCTGTTTGGGGAGTTGCCCTGGGAACTTTTTGCTGCCAGCCATGCAGCCAGCTGAAATCTACTGCAGCGAACAGCAACAAGCAGCAGCAGCAGCAGCAGGGTAGGCAGCAGCTTCCTGCAGCAGCTGCAGCAGCTGCTGCAGCACAGGAGGGCGAGGCACAGCAGAAGCTAGGGCGAATTCAGTGTGTGGCAGCAGCAAGCAGCAGCAAATGATGTTCATAATAAATGCCGGCAGCAGACACAGACACGCGACTGTACTGTTGCATAAACCCAGAAGCTACCGCAGCAGCAGCAGCAGCAGAAGCAGCAGCGGCTGCAATGGCACGCTGCACAAGCAGCAGCAGCAGTACAAGCCATGCTGCAGCAACAGCAGCACAGGCGTCACTATAACAGCAGCAGACACGCTCATCGGAGGTGTGCAGATGGCAGCAGCAGCAGCAGCAGCAGCAACGGCGGCTCCTGACGAAGACGCTTGCTGCTGCTGCTAATGCTGCAGCTGCTGCTGCTCCTGCTTTCCCCGACAGCAAGCACCTCAGCAAGTTCTACTTTTCTGAAAGCAGCAAATAAATAAGAGCTTTGCTTTTTAGTTGGCTGCAGCCGCTGGGGTGTACGTACACCCCACCGCAGCCTACAGGGGCTGTGCGGCTGCATGCAGCGGGAGTTGCTGCTGCTGCTGCTGCTGCTGAAGCAGAACAGCAGCAGTTTTTTAATTTGCACTTTTCGCTCTCTGGCTGCGTGTTGCTGCTGCCTTGTAGGCCGCAGCTGCGACACACTCTGCTGCAGCAGCAGGCTCCTCTTTGTAGCAGCAGCAGACCGGCGCGAGCAGCAGCAGCAGCAGCAGCAGCAGCAGCAGCGAGCGGCGCAAACTACAGCCCTCTGTGTACCCTTTAGTGCGGTGCCTGGGCTCCTCCTGCAGCAAAATGGGGACTGCAGAAGAGGATCCCCAGCAGCAGCAGCAGCAGCAGCAGCAGCAGCAGTCGACTCAGCCGCCGCCGCAGCAGCAGCAACCGCAAGAGCAGCAGCAGTCACAGCAGGACAATGAAGACACTTCTTCTCCGCCCAGCGGCGCAGCTGCAGCTGCGCAGCTAGGGCAGCAGCAGCAGCAGCAGGAACAGCAGCAGCAGCAGCAGCAGCAGCAGCAAAGTCAGCCGCAGAGCGAGCAGCGGCCGTCGCCCGGAGATCTGGAGCAGCAGGCGGAGGCCGAGCAGCAGCAGCAGCAGCAGCAGCAAGAAGGCGACCTTGCTGCTGCAGAGCTGCAGTGCAAGAACGACAAGCTGCTGCTGCAGCAAAACTCGCTGCTGGACTCCCTGACTTCGGAGAGAATAGCCCGGCTAGCAGCAGAACGGCAGGCTCTTGCTGCAGCAGCAACAGCAGCAGTTGCTGAGGGCAATGCCAGTTTGCTGCGGCGGCGGCTGGAAGCAGCAGAGGCTGCGCAGCAGCTGCTGCAGCAGCAGCTCGAAGACAGACACGAGAAGGAGCAGCAGCTGCAGCAGGAGCTGCAGCAAGCCACCAGAGAATGCACCGCAGCGAAAGCAGCAGAGCAGCAGCAGAGGGAGCTGCAGCAGCAGCAGCAGCAGCAGCAGCAGCAGAAGTATGATGAGCTCCACGTAAGCTGCCCGCAACAGCAGCACCGGTAGAGACAGCAGAAGCAGCTGCTGCTGCTGCGAGCAGCTGCTGCAGCAAAGCTGTGTTTGTCCTCTGCTGCTGCTGCTGCTGCTGCAGACCATGCTGCAGCAGCTGCAGCGCAAGTACGCCTGCCTGCAGCAGCAGCAAGAGCTCGATGCTGCTGCTGCTGCAGAGAAGCAGCGCCTGCAGCAGGAGCTGCTGGACATGAGGGAGCAGCTGCTGCAGCAGAAGGATACAGTTGCTGCAGCGCAGCAACAAGTGATTGACGAGCTGCAGCAGCAGAAGCAGCAGCTGCTGCAGGAGGTGAGTTGCTGCTCTTGCTGCCGCCGCCGGGGCCTCCAGCCCTCGCTGCATACCTCACGGACTGCTGCTGCTGCTGCTGCTGCTGCTGCTGCTGCTGCTGCAGGCAGCAGCAAGAGAAGCGGAGTTGAAGCACGCACGAGAGCGTACAGCTGCAGCGGAAGCTGCAGCAACAGCAAGCAGTGGGAGCGAGAAGCAGCAGCAGCAGCAGGAGGAGCAGAAGCAGCAGCAGCAGCAGCAGCAAACCGGCATGACTGAGGAGGAGGCGCAGCTGCAGCTGCAGAAAATGGCTGAGCAGCAGCAGCAGCAGCAGCAGCCAATGGACCTTGCGATTAAGCTGCTGGTGCAGCTCGACGCCAAGTCTCACCAAGTACGCTCGCTGCTGCTGCTGCTGCTCTTGCTGCTGCTGCTGCTCTTGCTGCTGCTGCTGCTCTTGCTGCTGCTGCTGCTCCTGCTGCTGCTGCTGCTCTTGCTGCTGCTGCTTCTGTGTGTTGATGAGGTGTTTTTATTCTGCCCTGCTGCTGCGGTGTGAGATCTCGATAGAACTTGCTGCTGCTGCGCGTCGTGCTGCTGCTGCTGCAGCTGCTGCTGCAGCTGCTGCTGCTAGTCATCTGCTGCGGCGGCAGATTTTGCTGCTGCTCTTTTGCTGCTGCAGTGCAACGGGCTGAAGGAGCAGCTGCAGCAGCAGAGACAGAAAGCGGAGGCCTGGAAGGCTGCAGCGGAGCAGCTGCAGCAGCAGCAGCAGCAGATGCAGCTGCAGCTGCAGCGGCAGCAAACTGAGCTGCAGAAGCAAATGCAGCTGCAGGCCGAGCAAGAGTGCTGCATGCAGCAGCTGCTGCAGCAGAACAAAAAGAAAAGCCAGCAGATTCAGATCCTAGAATCCGAAGTAAGAGAATCCTTGCTGCAGCAGCAGCAGCAGCTGCTGCTGCTGCAGCGGCAGCAGCAGCTGCAGCAGCAGCAGCAGCTGCTGCTGCTGCTGTTGTTGCAGGTGTTACACCAGCAGTAGTCTATGCGCTGCTGTCATGCTGCTGCAGCTAACATGCGCTTCAGCTGCTTATGATGTTGCTGCTGTTGCTGCTGCTGCTGCTGCTGCTGCTGCTGCTGCTGCTGCTGCTGCTGCTGCTGCAGTACCGGGAAAAAGAAGAAGAGGCCCGGCGGTATATCCACCGCAACGACGAGCTGCTGCAGCAAGTTGCTGCTGCTGCTTGGGAGCTGCAGCGTCTGCGACATCAGCAGCAGCAAGATGCTGCAGCAGCAGCAGCAAACTCGGGCGCCGAGCAGCAGCATGCAGCAGCAACGCAGCTGGACTATCAAACGCTCTTGGGGCGCTCCAAGTCCGCAGAGATCTGCTGCTGCTGCTGCTGCTGCTGATCTGTTTGCTGCTGCTGTTGCCGCTGCTGGCTTGTTTGCTTCTGTTGTGCTTGCTGTTGCTTTGCTTGCTGCTGTTGCTTCTGCTGCTGCCTTGTTTGCTGCCGCTGCTGCGTTTTTTGCTGCTGCCGTTGCTGCTGCTGCCTTGCTGCTGCTGCTGCCTTGCTGCTGCTGCTGCTTCCCTGCACTGTTTGCTGCGGAGGCTTCTGTGCCGCTGCTTGCTGCAGCGCCCTGAAGCTGCAGCTGCTGCAGCTGACGGAGCACCGGGAGGCGGAGGAGAAGCGGCAGCAGCAGCAGCAGGAGCAGGAGCAGCTGCAGCTGCAGCACGAGCTGCGCGAGCTGCAGCAGCAGCTGCAGCAAGTGCAGGCAGACCGAAAGGAGCTTGCTGCTGCTGTAGAGCGGCTGCTGGAGCAGCGGCAGCAGCTGCAGCAGCAAGTAGAGGACCTGCAGCGCGGGGGGTCGGAGACCCAGCAGCCAAAGGATGCCCAGCAGCAGCCAGCTGCAGCGCAGCAGCAGCAGCTGCAGCAGCAGCAGCAGCAACAGCAGCTCAACGTCGCTGAACGCCTGGAAGCTGCTGAGGACAAGATGAGGCGTTTCGTGACTCAGGCAAGCAATTTGCTGCTGCTGCTGCTGCTGCTGCTGCTGCTGCATCTGCTGGAGCTGGCAGCGTTGCTGCTTCGCCTTGAGTGGCCCTCTGCTGCTGCTGCTTGTGCGGCTGCTGCTGCAGATGCAGGAAGTTGCTGCCACTTTGTGCGTGGAGCAGCAGCAGACCAGCAAGCTGCTGACTGAGACGCAGCAGCAGCAGCAGCAGCTGGCGGAGCAGAAGGCCACAGCAGATTTCTTCCGCAGCGAGTGCACGCGACTGCAGCAGCAGCTGCAGCAGCAGCAGCTGCTGCTGCAGCAAGCCAACAGCAGAGCTTCCCTTGCGGAGCAGCGCTGCAGGGAACTTGAAGAAGCAGTACAAAGGTCGCAGGAGGAGCTGCATGCATTGAAGCAGCAGCAGCATCGGCAGCAGCGGGAAGCAAGCCAGCAGCAGCAAGCTCTTCATTCCAAAGAGCTGCTGCTCGTTGAGCTGCAGCAGCAGCTGCAGCAGCAGCAGCAGCAAGCCACCGCAGCAGACGTGCAGCACGAAGAGCGCTGCGCCTCCCTCCAGGTGCAGCTGCAGCTGCAGCAGCAGCAGAACGCAACGCTGCTGCAGCAGCACAAACAAGACACGCAGCAGCTGCAGCAGCAGCTAGCCAACCTAAGCGATGTCTTGAGAGAAAGGCAGTCGCAGCACGCCGAAGCCAGAGCAGCAGCAGCAGCAGCAAAAGAGGAGCTGCAGAAAATCAAACCGACTGTGGGGTGCGTTCAGTGATAGCAGCAGCAGCTGCAGCAGCTGCAGCAGCTGCAACAGCTGCAGCAGCTGCAGCAGCAGATGTAGCACAGCAACTGCAGCAGCACCAGCGGCAGTGGCTGTAGGAGCACGTGATATATGCAGTGGCGCTGCTGCTGCCTTATGTGGCGCTGCTGTGCTCCTGCTGCTGCTGCTGTTGCTGCTGCTGTTGCTGCTGCTGCTGCAGGCAGCTGGAGCAGCAGGTCTTGGAGCTGCGCGTTCGTCTGGAGGAGAAGGAGAAGCTCATTTGGTTGCTGCAGCAGCGGGCGAACGCTTACCTAGAGAGCAGCAGCAGCGGCAGCAGCAGCAGCAGCAGCAGCAGCAGCAGCCGTACTTTGACTGCAGCTCAGGGCGCTGCTGACGGACAGCCGGCTGCTGCTGCTGAAGCTGACAGCCCTGACGCAGCAGCAGCAGCAAAGGGGCTGCAGCAGCAGCTGCAGCAGCTTCAAGATGAACTTGAGAGCTGCAAAGCACTGAAGCAGCACTGGCAGCAAGCTGCCGTTGAGGCACAGCAGCAGCAGCACCGCAGCAACGAGCAGCAGCAGCAGCTGCAGCAGCAGCTGGAAGAAAAAGCAGATGCTGTAAAGCAGTTAAAGGAGAAGCAGCAAGAGCTGGAGACTTTAGTAAACGAAAAGGTAGGTTTCTCGCTGCTGCTGCTGCTGCTGCTGCTGCTGTTTGCCTGCTGAGGCAGAGGTTACTGCTGCTTCTATTGCTGTTTGCCTGCTGAGGTTGCTGCTGCTGCTGCTGCGGGGGGTTTTGTGGGTGATTGGTGTGGGGTGCTGCTGCGTGTGAGGTGTATAGACACTGCAAATAGGGCAGCTGGAGGCGAGCGTGGCTGCGCTGAAGCAGCAGCAGCAGCAGCAGCAGGACGCAGCAGCAAGCGCAGCAGCAGCAGCAGCAACGACTGACAACTTGCGGCAGCAGCTGCAGCACCTGGAAGGAGAACTCGAAAGAGAAAAGAAAGCAGCAGCAGCAGCAGAAGCTCGTTACCGAAGGGAGGTTGATGCGAGAACAGCAGACATGCAGCAGCTGCAGCGCGCCGAGCAGCAGCAGCAGCAGCAGCAGCAGCTGCTGCTGTCGCTCGAGAAGGAACTTGATACAACAAGAGCTGAACTCAAGAGCACACGGTACGCCTAGGGCTAGAGGTCTA
>NW_013654618.1:232500-245049 GCF_000499385.1 Eimeria necatrix
CCAGCAGCAAGATAAGGAGCTCGCTGGCGTGCGTCAGGTGCTGCAGCAGCAAACGGCGGAAAACCAGGTGCTGCAGAAGCAGCTTGCAGAGCAGCAGCTGCTGCTGCAGCAGCAAGCTGCTGCTGCGGAAATGGAGCAGCACAACTTGCTGGCGCAGCTGCGCCGCACTCAAGAGGACCTCAGGAAAGCCCAGCAGCAGCAGCAGCAGCAGCAGCGGCAGCTGCAGCAGCAGCAGCAAAAGCAGCAGCAGCTGCTGGAGGGACAGAGCGCCGTAGAAGCTTCAATGCTCTTGATGTTGCAGCAGCAAGAGCAGCAGCAGCAGCAGCAGCAGCAGCGGAAGGCAGCCATGTCAAAGCGCGTAGTGCACGGGCAGCTGCTGCAGCAGCAGCAGAGACCCGGGAAGGTGCTGAAGCTGCAAAAGGCAGGTGACGTCAGTGCTGCAACAGCAACAGCAGCAGCAGCAGCACCAGAAGCAGCAGAAGCAGCAGAAGCAGCAGAAGCAGCTGGTGAGCAGGAGCAGCAGCAGCCAGCCGAAGAGCAGCAGCAGCAGCAGCAGCAGGAGGGCGAGCCCACTAGCGAGTCCCAGCAGCAGCCGCAGCAGCCGAGCGAAGCAGAGGAAGAGCAGCAGCAGCAGCAGCAGGAAGAAGACGAGCAGCAGCAGCAGCAGCAGCAGCAACACGAAGAAATGCAAGAAGATGAACAGACACACGAGTCTGAGCTGCAGCTGCCAGACACAAGCAGCACCCCTCAAGACATAGGGGAGGAAGCAGCAGCAGACGCTGCTGCTGCAGCAGCTGCTGCTGCAGCTGAAGAGCAGCAAGAGCAGCAGGAGATGCTCACCGAGCAGCAGCACCAGCAGCACGAAGAGCAGCAGCAAGACGAAGATGACCAACACGACGAAGAGCAGCAGCAGGAGGAGCAGCAGCAGCACGAAGAGCAGCAGCAGCCGGACGAGCAGCAGAACCAAGAAGAGCACCAGCAGCAAGAAGAGCAGCAGCAACATGAAGAGCAGCAGCAGCATGAAGAGCAACAGCAACAGCATGAAGAGCAGCAGCAGCAGCAGCAGGAAGAGCAGCCGCAGCAGCAGCAGGAAGAGCAGCCGCAGCAGCAGGAAGAGCCGCAGCAGCCTCAGGAAGAGCAGCAGCAGCAGCAGGAAGAACAGCAGCAGCAGCAGCAGGAAGAACAGCAGCAACAACAGGAAGAACAGCAGCAACAACAGGAAGAACAGCCGCAGGAGGAAGAGCACCAGCAAGCTGAAGAGCAGCAGCAGCAGCAGCAGCAGGAAGTGCAGCAGGACTCGTCTCCAATGGAAGACGTCAGTGAGGAGTCGCCGCAGCAGCAGCAGCAGCAGCAGCAAGAGGGGGAGCAAGAAGAGCAGCAGCAGGAAGAGGAGCAGCAGCAAGACATGTATTCTCTAATGGAGGAAGATGATCAGCAGCAGCAGCAACCTGACTCTGCCTCGACAGCAGCAGCAGCAGCACCGGAGCCCTCCGCAGCGCTTGACTCTGCCCCGGTGGAAGAGCAGCAGCAGCAGCAGCAGCAGCAGCCGCAGCAGCAGCAGCAAACTGACGATGAGGGGCCTGAAGAGCTCGTAACTGAGTCTGCTCCTGCAGCAACATGGAGCTGATTTGTTTTGTTATTTTCAGCCGCAGCTGCTGCTGCAGCAGCTGCAGCAGCTGCTGCTGTAGCAGCTGCAGCAGCTGCAGCAGTTGCCGCTGTAGCAACTGCAGCAGCTGGCGCTGCAGCTGCATGAGCACAGCGCAGACTGTAAAGTAACTGCAGCAAAAGGATGGCAGCAGCAGCAGCAGCAGCTGCTGCTGCTGCCGCTGCTGCTGCCATCCGCGCCTAATTATTCTTGTCGAATTTGAGGTCGGGCTGCAGCAATTCACTTCTCTCAAGGCAGCAGCAGCAGCAGCAGCACTGCTGCTGCTGCTGCTGCTGCTGCTGCTGCTGCATAGGTTGTCCACAGTAAGCAGCAATCGGGGAGAGATGTGTAGCAAGACACACACGGAGGCATAAAAATATATTTTGAATTTAATTTTACTTTTAATTTCACTTTTAATTTATTTTTACTTTTCTTTCAGTTTTTAAATTATCTAAAAGCATTCAAATGGTTAAAGAGCTGCTGCACTTGGCAGGCAAGAAGCAGCTTTATGGGGGAGCGATGGCTGCAGCAGCTGCAGCAGCAGCTGCAGCAGCAGCTGCAACAGCAGTGGCATGTCCTTAGGAGCAGCAGCTGTTGGTGCTGCTGCAGCAGCTGTTGGTGCTGCTGCAGCAGCTGTTGGTGCTGCTGCAGCAGCTGTTGATACTGCTGCAGCAGCTGCTGCTGCGCTGTTGCTGACGGGAATGGCTCAGCAGCGAAATTTGTATACTCGCTTTATGACGGCGAGCAGCAGCAGCAGCAGCAGCGGCAGCAGCAGCAGCACAAGCAGCAGCAGGTCCCGAGTGCTGCAGCAGTCTTTGCTGCAGCTGATATTGTCGCTGCGCCTCCTGAAGTTTCTGCTGCTGCTGAGGCGTGCACTGCAGCTGCTGCTGCAGCAGGCGGTGGAAATGGCCTGCTACAGAAGCAGCAACAGGAGCAGCAGCAGCCCCCACCCACAGCAGCAGCAGAAGCAGCAACAGCAGCAGCAACAGCAGAAGCAGCAGCGGTTGCACCCACAGCAGCAAAAGCAGCAGCAATAGGTCCCTCCAGCTGCAGCAGCAGCAACAGGCACTGCAGCAGCTGCTGCTGCAGCAGCAACAGCAGCTGCTGCTGCAGTTTGTAATGCTCCCTGAAAAGCTGCTCGTGTTGCACTGAGACAAAACAAAAGGAATTAAATTAAAAGAAAAAAATAAATAAAATGAAATTAAAAATAAATTCAAATTAATCAATTTGGTTTCCCAGGTGTCGTAAGCAGCGCAAGCTGGCGAGACAGAGCAGCAGCAGCACTGCGCAAAAGAAGGCAAAACAGCCATAAGTTGGATTAAAATTTCTTATTTGTTATTTTAAAATTAAAATTAAATTAAAAAAAAGAAAAAAGGAATTTATTTGCTGCCAAATTTCCCATTTTATTCCTCTTTCCGCTCTCCCGCTGCTGCTGCTGGCAGCAGGTCACTTGGATTCCGCTGCCCCAGGGGTTCTACCGGCCGGAGTTCGAGTTGTGTTCTTTCTTATTCGATCAGTTTAATTAAATTAAATAAAATGAAAATAATTTATTTAAATTTAATTGCACGCAAAAGCTCCAAGTGTTCAAGTGTACAGACAGCTCGCACGGGGCCTCAGCCCGCTGCTCGCTGCCGCCGCGCGGAGGAAAAGCCAAAGGAAGGGAAATTAGAACGAAATAAAAAGTAAAGTGGAGAATAAATAATTCAATTTTGAAATAAATTAAAAATAATTAAAGGTTTTGGAAGAAAAGGAAGCAGCATGCAGCAGCAAAGAAGGCAAGCCCGAGCAGACAGCGAAGCAGCAGCACGGGGGAAACATGAATAGAGAAAATGGAAGCAGAAGAGACGCAGCAGCAAATCTCATCAGCTCAAACATTCCCCAAGACAGAAGACGGGCAAGAGGCAGGAGCTGCTGCTAACTCTCCTGTTTCTGCTGCTGCTGCTGCTGCTGCTGCTGCTGCTGCTGCTGCTGATGCTGCAGCAGACCCTGCTGGCGCTGCTGATGCTGCTGCGAGAAGCCAGCCCTCTGAGCCTCACCAGCAGATCGAGGTAGAACATAAATCATCAGCAACAGCAACAGCAGCAGCAGCAGCAGCAGCAGCAGCAGCAGCAGCAGCAGCAGTACGGGTTGGGGCAGTAGTCCCAGAACTGGATACGGGAGACGCTGCGGCAGTGGCTGCAGCTGCAGCAACGCACGTTGCTGCTGCTGCTGCAGCTGCTGCTGCTGCTGCTGCTGTTGAGGACATTGACAATGACACGGTAGCTGCTGCTGCTGCTATAGAGGATACTGACAATGACACAGTTGCTGCTGCTGTTGTTGCTGAGGATATTGGCAATGATGCAGTAGCTGCTGCTGCTGCTGCTGCTGCTGCTGCTGCCGCTGGCACCGATACCGACAATGATACGGGGGCAGAATTTGCTGCTGCTGCTGCTGCTGCGGAAGGCACTGAAGCGGTAGCGGTAGCTGCTGCTGCTGCTGCTGCTGTGGAAGACACGGACACGGAAACGGTAGCAGCAGCAGCAGCAGCTACTGCCGCTGCTGCTGCTGTCGTGGGAGGCAATGAAAATGCCGAATTGTCTGCTGCAGCTGCTGCTGCAGCTGAGGAAAGCAATCAACATGAAGAGGCATCTGCTGCAGCTGCTGCTGCAGCAGCAGAATGGCCAGAAGCTGCTGCAGCTGATGAGCAAGCAGCAGCAGCAGCAGAGTCGGAGGAAGCATCTGGCTATTCCGCAGCACAGGCTGCTGCTGCTGCTTCTGCTGCTGCTGCTGCTTCTGTTGCTGCTGCTACTGCAGGGGTGGCGTCTTTGTGGAACGCAACAGGTGCAGCAACTGCTGCAACTGAAATGGTCTTTCAGGTTGCTGCTGCAGCAGCAGCAGAAACAGAAGCTGCAGCAGGCACTGCAGCAAACGCAGCAGCCGATGCAGCAGCAGAGTTGCAATCAGGAACTGCAGCGGCTGAGGCCTTGGGAGAGAGCGAAGCCAGCGCTTCAGCAGCAGCAGCTGCAGCAACTGCAGCACAGTACGTTACTGCTGCTGCTGCTGCTGCTGCAGAAGCAACGGATCTAAAGATGGCGTTTGCAGCAGCAACGCAGGATCCTAACGGTATTGAGCAGCAGCAGCAGCAGCAGCAGCAGCAGCAGCAGCAGCTGGACATAGGACAGGTCCCCGTGACAGAAAGCTCACCAGCTGCTGCTGCAACTGCGGCTGCTGATATCGCTGCTGCTGCTGCTGCTGCTGCTGCACCGCACAGTGCAGCAGCAATACCACGCATACCAACAACAGACGATGAAGCAGCAAATGACGCAGCAGCAGATGCTGCAGCAGCAAATGCAGCAGCAGCAGATGCAAACGAGTTAGAGTCCCACGGTGAGACTTGGCAACAGCAGCAGCAGCAGCAACAGCAGCAGCAGCAGCAAATGGAAGATGAAGACTTTTTCGAGGTGCAGCATAAGACAACGTTGAAGGAAGATTTTGTTTTTGAAGGCCAGCAGCAGCAGCAGCTGCTGCAGCAGCAGCAGCAGCAGCTGCAGCAGCAGCAGCAGCAGCAGGATGTTGAGTCTTCAAGCGACGATGAGCCCCTGGATTTGCTCGCAATTGAGGCGCAGCAAAAAGAGACACAAAAGCAGCAGCAAAAAGATTACAGCAGACTTTGGAAGGTCTTTGGAAGACAAACAGACGCAGGTCTGCTGCTGCTGCTGTTGCTGCTGCTGCTGCTGCTGCTGGAGCAGCTGTTGCTGTTGTTACCGCGGCCGCTGTTGCTGCTGCAGTTGCTGCTGCAGTTGCTGCTGCTGCTGTCACTGCGGCACCTATTGCTGCTGTTGCCGCGGCTGCTGTTTCTGGTGCTGCTGCTGCTGCTGCTGCTATAGCAAGCACACAGAGGCTCTTTTGCTGCTGCTGTCGCTGCTCTTGAATGCTGCTGCTGCTGCGGTTGCTGCTGCTGCTGCTGCTGCTGCTGCTGCTGCTGCTGCTGCTGCTGCTGCAGGACGGTTGTTGTTTCAGCTGTACGCAAGGACGCAGCCTCGTGGCTCACTGGGCTCCCGCATTGTCCCTCTCCATGTACGTTGCTGCTGCAGCTGCTGCAGCTGCTGCAGCAGCTGCTGCTGCTGCTGCTGCTCCTGCTGCTGTCTTCATTAGGTTTGCGCATAGTGAATCGTGACTGTCAAGTAATCCGCAGCTGCCCGTGAAAGTGGCCATTGCACATTGCTGCTGCTGCTGCTGCTGCTGCTGCTGCTGCTGCTGCTGCTGCTGCTGCTGCTGCTGCTGCTGGCAGTCTCAGACGAAGACCTCTGGCAGCGGCCCGGCTCCGCTGCTGCTGCTGCGGGAGAGTGACTCTGCAGCAGCAGCAGCAGCAGCACGGCGCAGAGAGAAAGGAAAGGCTAGTTACAGGCAGGGCCTCGTGAACATCCCCGTTGTGGGGCGGAAGCAAACAGCAGCAGCAGCAGCAGCAGCAGCAGCAGCAGCAGCAGCAGGTCCCCCCGCTGCTGCTGCTGCTGCTGCTGCTGGGCGCGTGCGGCGCCGACCGCTGCGGAAGACGCTGCAGCAAATAATGGCGGAGACGAAGCGCAGCATGACGCTGGAGCAGCAGCAGCGGCAGCAGCAGCGGCTGCAGCAGCAGCTGCTGCTGCAGCGCAGCGACAGCTTCGACAGAGAAGCACAAAAAGATGAACTAGCCAAAGTCTTTCAGCTGGGGGAATGTTCTTTGCTGCCTCCGCAGGCCCGGCTGCCTTCTTTGGCTGCAGCACGAAAAAAAGAATTCCTCTCGGGGACTAGCAGCTAGCTAGCTAGCCAGCTAGCTAGTTGGCTAGCTAGCTAGCTAGCTGGCCAAATGCCCAGGTTAGAGGCCCGCGGGCCGCTGGAACAAGAGCCCCTGGCTAGCTAGCTAGCTAGCAGCCTGGGTAACTAGCTGTCTGGCTAGCTGGCCGCCTCGCTAGCTGTTGGCGCAGCTAGCTGCCTGGCTAGCTAGCTGTCTGGCTAGCTGTTGGCGCAGCTAGCTGCCTGGCGAGCTAGCTCTCTGGCTAGCTAGCTGCCTGGCTAGCTGTTGTCTCGGCCAGCTAGCCAGGGCAGCACTGCGAGCTAGCCAGGTGGCTAGCAGTCGGCCAGGGAGCCAGAGGGAGAGGCTTGGTCAGCTAGCTAGCTAGCTAGCTAGCTAGCTAGCTAGACTCCCCTTCATGGAACTAAGAAGCTGCTGCAGCCCTACGTCGAGCTAGCCAGCGAGCTAGCCACTCAGCTAGCTAGCTAGCTGGCTAGCTCATGGCTAGCTAAGGGCCCACCTGTTGCCTGCATTCTGCCTCTAGCAAAGTCCAAGCCCTCCCACAAAAGGGAGACTGGCTAGTCATCCAGCTGTTTAGCCAGCTAGCTAGCTATTTACCCAGCTGGCTAGCCGTCCAGCTAGCTGTTTAGCTAGCTAGCTAGCCAGTTCCCCAGCTAGCTAGCTAGCTAGCTAGCTAGCTGGGGAGCCAGCTAACCGCGCAAACGGCTAAACGGCAAGCTGGAAAGCCAACTAGCTAGATAAGCCATGGCTACCTTAGGGGGCTAGACAAGCAGCTAGCTAGCTGGCTAGCTAGCTAGCTAGCCAGCTAGCTAGCTAGCCAACTAGCTAGCTAGCTAGACCTTCTGGTTACCAGCAGCTGACTGCCCAAGCCGAAGCAGCTAAGGCAGCTAGCCTCACGGGCTAGCTGCCGCCGCTAGGCCCATGACCGCTAGCTAGCTAGCCAGCTAGCCAGCTATTAAGCTAGCTAGCTAGCTAGCTAGTTGGGCAGCCTTCAGCTAGCCATCTGGCCAGCTGTTAGCTAGAGACCCTTGAACTAAAACTGCTACAGCTAGTCGCCTGGCTTTGAGACTGCTCACAGCCAACGGCTAGC
The DNA here is from genome assembly GCF_000499385.1 of Eimeria necatrix. Classification (NCBI taxonomy): domain Eukaryota; phylum Apicomplexa; class Conoidasida; order Eucoccidiorida; family Eimeriidae; genus Eimeria; species Eimeria necatrix. The sequence goes on from NW_013654618.1 coordinate 240,007, forward strand.
TGGCTAGCTAGCTAGATGGCTAGCTAGCTAGCCAGCTAGCTATCTAGCTAGCTAGTTATATGTACGAGGGGCGTGAAAAGGGCAACGCCGAGAAAGTCTTCAAAGCTTTATAAATAGACTTGAGATGTAATTACAAACAAACACATTTGTTTTGTTTTTGTACAAATGAATAAATATATTTATTTATATAAATGAATAAGTACTTTCATTTATATAAATGAATAAATATATTCACTTTTATACTTCTACACTTTCATACACAAGATCAAGAAAACCCACAAATGCCTTTTCCCCACTGGGGGGCCCCCCCTTGGGGGCCCCCCTGAAATAGCGACATTTGGGGCCCCCTAAATGGGGGGCCCCCAGGGGGCCCCTGGAAAGCTCTAGGAGGGCCCCCTGGGGGGCCCCCGAGAAGCCCCTGGGGGCCCCCCGAGGGCCCCTGGGGTCCATTAGAGGGGGCCCCACATTGTTAAGTAGAAAGGGTGCATGCGTGCTGCTGTTGTGCTGCAGCAGCAGCAGCAGCTGCTGCTGCTGCTGCTGCTGTTGCTGCTGCTTAGGCCGCTGTTGCTGGCGTTTCTTCAGTCTTTGTTGGGCCATGAGGGAGCTGAGTAGTTGCTGCTGCTGCTGGAGAGCAGCAGCAAGTAAAAATAATAACAAATGGCGAGATAATTGGGTAAAAAATAAACAATAAATAACAAGAAATGATAAATAACAAGCAGCAGCAGCAGCAGCAGCAGCAGCAGCTGCTGCTGCTGCTAAGCAGACTCTTCCTTGAGGACAGATTTCATTCGGGCGCAGATTTGCTCGACGAAGGGCAGCAGCAGCTCGACTTTGGTGCTGCAGCCGCCCTGCTGCTGCTGCTGCTGCTGCTGCAGCAGCAGCAGCCCCTTGCTCAGCCGGCTCAAAGACAACACGAAGTGCTGCAGCAGCAGCCACAGCTGCTCCGGAGGAACTCCATTTTCGTTGACAACTCTGGCGAGTTTTCCATGAACATAAAGATCGCTGAGGTAGCTGTTGGCAGCAAGCAGCTCCGTGGTGCGCCTGCTGCTGCTGCTGCTGCTGCTGCTGCTGCTGCTGCTGCTGCTGCTGCTGCTGCTGCTTGCGGGCGGCGTGAAGCGCGGCAGCCGCAGCAGCGCAGCAGCAGCTCTTGCTGCTGCTAAGGTTTCTTTTGGAAATGGCAAAGACACTTCAATGTTGTCTTCCAAAACCTCCAAAGACACTCCAACTTCTTCATCCCGCATGCAACCCAAAGCCCCAAACGGCGACTGCAGGCTGAACCCGTGCACCTGCAGCAAGACACCCTCGCAAAGCTGCTGCTGCTGCTGCTGCTGCTGCTGCTGCTGCTGCTGCTGCTGCTGCTGCTGGCCCTTTTGCGTTGCTGCCAATGCTGCTGCTCTTGTGTTGCTGCTGCTGCTGCTGCTGCTGCTGTTGACCCTTTTGCGTACGTGCTAATGCTGTGCTCTTGTGTTGCTGCTGCTGCTGCTGCTTTTGTGTTGTTGCTGCTGCTGCTCTTGTTTTGCTACTGCTGCTGCTGCTCTTGTTTTGCTCCTGTTGCTGTTGTTGCTGCTGCTACTGCTGCTGTTGCTGTTGCTGTGTTGCTGCTGTTGTTGCTGCTGCTCTTCACGATTGTGTGCATCATATGCAGCGACAAAAACCTGGAAATTATATTTAATTAGTTTTAATAAATTAAGAAAATAAAACTATTTGAATTATATCTTTTTATTTGCAGCAACTTCTCCCCTACCGTCTCTTTGTACTCCTCCAGCAGCGTCTTGCTCCCTCCCTGCTGCTGCTGCTGCTGCTGCTGCTGCTGCTGCTGCTGCTGGTCTTCAGGATTAGCTCCGAAGTACAAACCCGTAAATGGCAAAGAAACATCTTTTGCTGTCCAGCCCTTTTGCCCCCGAAGTGCATTTGCTGCTGCAGCCAAACAGCTGTATGTACTCCGCAGCGCCTGGCAGCAGCAGCAGCAGCAGCAGCAGCAGCAGCAGAGAGTTAATTCCAAATATTTAGTTCTTGAGATTTATCTTTTAGACAAACAATATATATAATAAATGATAAACAATAAATAAAAATAAATAATAATGGAATAAATAGCAAATAAACAAAATTACAAACAAGTGCAAATAAGGGGAGGCAGCAGCACAGCAGCAGCAGCAGCAGCAGCAGCAGCAGGTCGCGGTCTGCGTGTCCAATTTGCAAAAAGTAAAAAGGGAAAAATGAATTAAATTTGAAGGATTAAATGAGAGAAGTAAAAAGAGGAATTAGTTGTTTATTTTGAATTAATTTAGGACTTAAAATGCTGCATTTAAAGATCCAATTTGTGAAAATAAATGAATTTAATTTAAAATTATTTTACCATTTGATAAAAAGCCTCAACAGCTATTTGAGCATCTCTTGGCAGCTTCGGGCTGAAGGGTCTGATAGATTCTGCTGCTTGCTGCTGCAGGTTTGCTGCAGCAAGTTCTGCTGCTGCTGCTTCCCGGCCTGCAGCAGCAGCAGCAGCTCGCGCGCGATGCCGCGCTGCTGCGCGCCGCTGCAGCAGCAGCTGCTGCAGCACGAAATTCGACTGCACTTTGCTGCTGCTGCTCGGGTCGCAGCAAATGCACAGCAGCTGCAGCAGCAAACGTTCCTTCTCCCCGCTGCTCCGCTGCGGGTCTGCTGCTATGTCCTCCAAACAACCTGCAGCAGCAGCAGCAGCAGCAGCAGCAGCAGCAGCAGCAGCAGCAGCAGCAGCAATGCGAATTTTGCTTCTGTTGCTGTTTCTCCGCAGCTAACGTATACATTATATATATATTGTATCTTTGTGCATACACAAATATAAATATAAATATAATATAAATATAAAATATAAATATAAATATAAATATAAATATAATATAAATATAAATATTAAATATAAATATAAATTAGAATATAAATATAAATATAAGAATATGTACAAATGCAAATAGCTGCAACGCACAAATTTGCAGCTGATGCCCAGCAGCGGCAAACAAAGAAAGTTAAACAAAATAAAATAAAAAAAAAAATAAATAAAAATAATAAAAATAAAAATAAATAAAGAGCAACAAAAAGCAGATAAAGGGCATTATGGCCAACAAGGAGGAAGCAAAGCTGCTGCTGCTGCTGCTGCTGCTGCTGCTGCTGCTGCTGCTTGCCTGCTAGCAGCAAGAAGAGCAGCAGCACCGCGCCGCTGCCGTTCTCGTAAAGCAGCTCCGCAATAAATCCAAAAATGTTTAAACCACAATCTTCCTCAGTGTGCACAAAGCGAGCCAGAAGCCCAGAGCGCAGCAGCAAATCTGAAGTGAACCTGCAGCAGCAGCAGCAGCAGCAGCAGCAGCAGCAGCAGCAAGGACACTTCGACAGCAGTGCAAGCAGCAGCAGCAGCACTGCCACCCCCCGCAGCAGCATCAGCAGCTGTAGCACTCTAAAGAGCACCACCAGCAGCAGCATGAGCAGTAGCAGCAGCATGAGCAGCAGCAGCAGCAGCATGAGCAGCAGCAGCAGCAGCAGCAGACCTGACGTGGTATCTGATGTGGAACCTGAGGACCTGGAGCTGCTCTTCAGAAGGCATTTTGTTGGAAGCAGAAAGAGAAAATAAAGGATTTAAAAAAAGTCTTTTGAAAGCAGCATCAAGTTGCTGCTCGAAGGCCCCCCGAGCCTCCAGCTGCGAATTCAGACGCAGAGTCCTCAAGCCTGAGCAGCAGCAGCAGCAGCAGCAGCAGCAGCAGCAGCAGCAAGCCAAAGCCGCAATCAAGGAGCAGCTAGCTAGCTAGCTAGCTAGCTAGCTAGCCTGCTGTGTGCCTAGCTAGGCAACTGTGTGGCTAGCTACCGAGCTGCCTGGCCAGCTAGCCGGCTACCTTGCTAGTTAGCTAGCTACCCAACTAGCTAGCTACCTAGCTAGCTGACTAGCTAGCTGGCTAGCTAGCTGGCTACCTGGTTAGCTAGCTGGCTAGCTAGCTGGCTAGCTAGTTAAGTGCATCTGGGCATTGGCGTTCAAATAGGCTGCGACTCCTTCCGAGCTAACGGCAGTCTAGACTCTAGCGAGCTCCATCTGGCCAGCTAGCTAGCCTAGCTAGCCAGCTAGCTAGCCAGATAGCTAGCCAGCTAGCCAGCTAGCTAGCCGGCTAGCTAGCCAGCTAGCTAGCCGGCTAGCTAGCCAGCCAGCTAGCCAGCTATTTAAGTAGCTGCCTGACGAGCCAGCCACCAAGCCAGCTAGCCAGCTAGCTAGCCAGCTAGTTAAGTAGCTGGCCAGCTAGCCAGCTGGCCAGCTAGCTAGCTAGCTAGCTAGCTAGCTGTGCGAGCTCACAGAGCATGGGGGTGACGGGGAATTCTCCGGAGAAGAGGGGCAGGCGGGCCTCCAAAAGGCGATTAATTCTCTTCAATGGAACTTCCCAAAATATAATGTGGCCCTCAGCGTCGTAGCCGCGGCCGGGTGCGCGGCCCCCGGCCTGAAGCAGCAGCAGCAGCAGCAGCAGCAGCAGCAGCAGCAGCAGCAGCAGCAGCAGCAGGGGTGAAAGCGGAGCAGCAGCAGGAGTAGTAGCAGCAGCAGCAGCGCACCGGTAGAGAAGCCCTAGCAGCAGGAGTAGCAGCAGAAGCAGCAGCATGAGAAGCGAAAAGAATAGTACCCGCAGCAGCAGCAGCAGCTGCTGCTGCTGCTGCTGCTGCTACTGCTGCTGCTGCTGCAGCACGAGAAGGAAGAGTAGAAGAGCGGCGAAAAGCCGGGAGCGCATGCTCTAAAAAGTGGAGTGAGCAGCAGAAGAGCAGAAGGTCTTAAATGCAGAAAAAAGAATAAAAAGAATAAAAATAATAAAAAGAATAAACGAAAAAAGAAAAAGAATAAAAGAATTACTTGTTTGAACATTGTGGGAGTCAGAGCCAAAGCGTCGCCAGCAAAAACTGCAGAGCGGCACGGCAAGTTCATTCCCAGCGCCAGCGCGTGGGTGCAAATTATGATCCTCAGAAATCCCCATCTGAAGCGGAAAATAACTCAATTATTTCCCAAAATAAATCATTTAATTCATTTAATTATCCAAAATAATG
>NW_013654619.1:0-100000 GCF_000499385.1 Eimeria necatrix
CCGCACAAACAGCCAAATGCACGTCATATGCTAGCACCAACTGCACTGCCGACACTTCAAACACCGCACCTGAAGCGGCGCATCAGCATGCCACCGTTCACTCCACGCGCGGCCCTCGTATTCCGCACACCCATTTTTCTGCGTCCCATCGCCACTGAGAACCGACCAAAACGTCCTCATCAACACGCATAGCGGATGCTAGTACGCCGTTTCACTCCTAACACCACAGTCGTGCCAAAACCTGCACTCCACACCTACATTCTGAAAAGCATTAAGCTCATCCCACACAATCCGCGCACTTGCATACGAACATATTCGCCCCATCTTCGACGCGCAAGACGCCTCGGATCAGCAGATGCTCACACAGACGTCCCGCACCCTGACCTTCGAAATCGGACTATGGTTTGCCTTAAGGGCTCTGCCAGCGCCTACGCCTAAGACACGTTTTCACGCATCATTGCGCAGGTGGCCTGTCGGTAGTTTCGCTTAAAGCTGTGTGGTTGGCGAGCTGCTGTTTGTAATTTATTGCGGTTCAAATGTTACGACAAACGCTTTCGTACAATCTGCGTTGGTGTGGGTTCCTTGATTCCTTGGCACCCTAGTGTAGAATGTTTTTTTATCACATGTTCTTGCTGCAGGGATTTTCCACAGGCACAACCGGTGTAGATCCTTTGCGTAGAAACGTGTATCTGTTGAAGCCGCATAATTCACTCTCAGAAATATCACTATCAAGTAATGAAGCGTTTAAGCAAATTAACACCTGGTCCGTCATGTCAGAATACCAACCAGCAGCATCGAGGCAATCAAGTTGTTCAGAGTACGAGTGTGACTGGCTCATGCAACATTTTGTCAAAATTTACGTTATACCAAACAGAACTGAGAGTTGCCTGGTCGAACGCAATGCTTTTGTAAAGTCAGCTTGCTGGCGTTCGATCACGACAAAAACACGCGTAACGCTTCCAGAAAAGCTCACGTTAGCAATGTGCGAGCAAAATGCGCATTGTGTCACGGCATCCTCTAATGCTTCCATAATCACCGTCAGGAAATTAACTTCACTTTGCAACAACGATGCCGTCGCTGGAAGCCCAGTCGCAACGCACTTGTTTGCCCTTCTTGAATACGCGTGACGTTGGTTTCCTATCTTCATCATCGAGCGTGCAGTCGCCCCGTTTTGGCTCCTGCTTAAGCTAACGTCGGTGCAATCCGCCAAAAGCACTCACTGTGTCGGTAGCAACTTCAATCCCAGCACGCCACACGGCGCACCTGGTTCGTCACATCGGCACGATGCATATCAGTAGACACAGGATCGCCGCATTCCTCAGAGCATTCTTTCCACTTCGTATGAGCTTTGCCAAGTAGACCGTGCTAGGGTCACAAAAGCGGAGTGCTAGTATGCTGCTTTGCGACGAATAGCCCACCCCTGTCATCATTGGCAACCGACACATACCTCCTTAAGACGTTTAGTCTAACTGTAACTAGATGCATGCAGTTAGCAATTCAAATGCCTTGCCTGTGAATCGTGACATGCTGACTTCGCGTGTGGAGTGCACAGAAGGAACTTTATTTTTGCCTTGGCAAACGTGCCATCTAGAATTAGCAGAGCTGTATGAAGGCCAAAGTTGCAAAAAGCTAGCGTGGTTCGTTTCAACCCCCACATACGTCTATGAAACGGATTCCCTGCTAGACCAGCACCCTACAAATCCACCATGTTCGCTCTCAAACCCTGATTACGTATTCGCAACACTGCCAAACGCATCAACAGACCTGGTTTGCAGCATGATAAGCCACCCGTGCTTGCCGGCAAAGTCGTGTGCTCTTTCGCTGTTATCTTGCAGTAGTTCATCCAAGGTACGTGCAACTCTACATCGTTCACAGGCATTCGCGCAAGGCCCGTACATGTGCCTCGCCGTGTTCGGCAGCACAACTGCTCGGCCCATCTTGTATTTGCAAGAGATTCACACATAAAGATAGGTTTCAAATCAATTCCGGTAATTTCCGTGCAGGCTCCGCAGTACCCCAGGTATGCTTGTAAAGTGGATGGCGATATGATTACTTCACTTCTCAACCGGCCAGCGGCTGTTCACTTGGCCACATTTACCTCACAGCTGCAAAATCAGACGCCATTAGCGCCTGTTCATCTCACCATCTGTGTATTTGTTGTCGTTACTCCGCTGTAGCGCCGCCAAGCAGATACGCACTGCTGGGCTGCCTCACTTGGACAGTCCGCTCATCTGATATTTTTATCTGCTGTGCTTGTTCCCTTTACGAACGTCCGTTGCTGACCAAGCGCCACATTATTTTCAAATGCCTAGTCTAAAGTCGTTTGTTCAGCCATTATATTGCTGACACTGTATCCTTGAGCAATAACTGCTCGGATGATGAGAGCACGGAAGGTAGTTGCCACACCTTTAACACACTTAACGCATGCATTAGTTCCCTTGTCTACGTAAAAGCCTCCAGAGCACATACTAAATTTTTCGAGAACCAGCTGTCTCTGATTGGTGGATGCACGCATATTAAGGCATTAGAACTACGTAAACAGCGCAGTGCTCTGCTCACCAGCTTTCTCCATATGGTACTTTCTCAATAGTGCCCTTGATTAAAATTGGATTCGCTTCAGGCAGGCTCTTTTTCACCTAGTTCGCCACCGTTCGCTTGCAAAATTGCTAAGCAGCCCAATACATGCGTCTTGTTTCGCCGATAAACCTTCAGGCTCCTGAGGAAACGGTTTTCTTTACGCTGCACCTGCCAATTGCATACACATACTTCCTGCCGGCGTTTGCCTTTTACCAAACGCAAAGAAAATAGCATAGCTCGTGCATTTGAGTTCATCCTGTATACTGCATCATTAAGACCGTCTCATGCCCAAGACACATGCATAGTTCGCGCACTTGAATTCCCCCTGTATACTGCGCCGCCGACGTGGTTGAGTAGCATGATTTTGCAGATGAGCGTCACTCGCCCTTCCTATTCAAGCACGGAATCCTAAAGTTAAATTAAATGCAAACCGTACGATCTGTGTAGCTCATGCAAAGAATAAGGGGAGACTTGTTACTTCTTTTCTTTCCACATGCAATCATTGGTAAGGGAAACTGGCATCCATGTTTCTAGCAGATATCGCCAGGAGATCTAGGGAAGCCTGCAATTTCATGCACGACTCTACTGAAGGCATCAGTGAATGCGAGGTTGTAGGCAGCCGTAGGCACGGCCTTGTTTGTTTAAGCTCAGAAGCAAAAAAAACATTTGGTTACTCGTGCGAGTATTCCACTCACAGTCTGGAGAAAATTGTTTACTCGCCGCTGGCACTCTCCAGATGCTCATGCTTACTACTTCTACAGGCCACGCCCTACACTAAAAGAGATGCACACTGCGTTCATGTCCTATCTTCGTGTACAGCGCTGGCATAACACTATTTACATTCTGTACTGGCATTTAAGAAAGGTGTGAAACCCTAAAAGCACCGACCTTTAAACCTGTCGCGCTATATCTATTTCAAATCGTAACACCGTGTCAAAGCATGCAAAATAGGTTAACAGAAATGCAGTACTTTTTACATCGTGATTTTCATACTTTAGATGTGGATCCTCACCACAATGTTTCCAGCTCGTCGCCTAAAACCACTCTTCAAGATCCGCTAGCAATATCTGTCACATAGTAGTTTTAATAAATTTCTACTCCCTTGATTTCGTAGCTGCGTTGGCTGCCGAGCGCGTTTCCTGTCCAGTCATCATACACTTCTTGCACCATCAAACAGATTAATGAAACTGGTTCTTCGCTTGATCACTCCACGCACTGTTACTAATAAGATATTAAAACCTTGCCTAGAAGCTGTGCGCATCTCTTGCTTACTTCCTGTAAAAAATCGTTTGCAACGCAGAGGACTTCTGTCAGTGTGATACGTACTATGGAACTGGCCGCCTCCATTTCGAATTATCTCTCGGTGCGATTGTTAGATTAGTCTATGGATTCTTCTACTTCCAGAAGTCTGCGTTCGGTTAACATCTCTACTCAAAATACACCGAATTCTCCATGCCAAAGTGTATGGTTTACTGTATTTCTATTCGGTGCTTTCATCTTCGCCAGCATTATTGTAGTCCCATATCCACTAAATGCTTGTGCAGTGGACCCATGCGAAATTGCTCCACTACTAATAAACGGTGGATCAGGCGAGTTACATCGGCGCTGCAGCTCTGCCTTTTCCGAGCTTCTTTTAGAAAGTTTTAAAGAACCTGCTCCAATTTCGGATAAGCACGGCGCCTTTCACCAGTGTATATTTACGTACATTCTTGAAATGCAGAATTCTGAAGAGCTCTGTAGCGCGCCATTAGCATATGACTCAGCGGTTGGGTATGCATTTCCAGCAGGTGCAAAATGTATTCCCTTACGCAACAATGGGCATCTGAGGCATCGCTAAACAGATCAACGCATGTGGTACATGGAGGCTAGCTGCTTGTTAAAGGCTCGTTTTGGTTTCAGTGTACAAACCTGCATCTATCTCTGTGCACTTTTCTAGCGTGGGTGCTTGGACCTTGCCATGGACCGCCTTTTATCCATAAGCCCACGCTTATTCTAATCACGTCACTTGACCTTTTACAGCACTATCATTCTGTCCTGTATATTGTCCCTTATTTCCCGTAAAGATGCGAGTAGCCTGGAGTAGCATTCAGGCTTTGAAGACCTATACTCCGTTTTGTTCTAGCCGTAAGTGTCTGTTAGTGAATGCGAAACACCTGGGAAGCATCCGCTTCAGTTTGCAACACAAGCATATTACCTTCGATTGACATATGTTCAACCAGAATTTTAAATCGCGCCTTCAAAGCACATGGCAGTGACAAGTGATTGCCTTTGACAGGTCGCAGCGCAAGCCCATGAAACTGTTGAGGCAGAGCATATGCAAGAAAAAAAACCCTCTGCTTGTGTCGACACCATCGAACTTTAGATGCGCATCTAGCGCATCTACGGGAACATCAATCGTGCTCTGTAATGAGGTCCGACTCACAGGACACGAAATTGATCCCCGGGTTGCTAGCCTTCTGCCTGTAATGGCATTTGTTGTACCTCTTAAGTGACTTTTGAATGACGCGTAGCATAGAATAGCAGCAAAGCCTAGAGCCATTGCTACGAATATGATGCCAAGTCTCGTCAGGGGTGAAGGAGTCTGTTGCGGGCGGCTCCTCAGTTCTTCTGATAGTTTAAGGTCTTGAACGGCAATATTTTCTCCGTCAAGAGGCGTGCTATGATTGAACTGCATTTCAGCTTCAACCGGAAGGCATTTACTTGTTGACACTGCGAAGAGGACTGCGACAGTAGATGTCGCGACTATTGAGCTGCGGATCATCTTGAGGAAGAAAGCAGAGGAATAGAAAACAAGACAAGAAAATTTAAAGAGAAGCTTGGTGACACTTTTTTCAGAAACTAGATAGGCGAGGGCTATTTCGAAGCTTTTTGGCTGAGCGATGCATGTCCGGACCGTGGACATCACTGCACTGCAGTGCCGAGAGAAGTGCCGTCTCAAGGCCAACAGTAACGACAGTTGGTATACAGCACGCAACAAGCGCAGAGCATGGCCATAATATCACTGGCTGCAAAGAATTGTTACTTAAGAAGCTACTCAACTCTTACACCGAACAGTGGGGATTGTTCTGCATCATGCTGTCCCAGGCACCATTATCGCCTTGCAACTCGTAAACAGGCCAAACCAGGAGACAAGGACCTTGAACGACAGGGATCAGGCCACAAAATGAGTGCTCAAACAACGAAATTTTATTCAAAATATTCAGCGTGCTTCGTGACAGTTATGATACTCACGGTGTGTTCTGCACAATCGGGTACAATCGAACCGCAGAATATTTACGGTGTGCCTTTCATGTTGACACCCTCGGGACGTAGCAAGACCGAAGAATCCTGCCGTTATAAAATGCACAGAATCATTAGATTTATCTGTAGCGAAGTAAACGAATAACTTGTTGGCGATTTGTAAATGTCCGTGAACACCGATGCTGCAAGCTGCTGCGGGTGTTGAGTGATCTCAATGAATGTTTTACAGAGCAATTGCAGACAATACGAGTAGACATGCAATTTTTTGCAAACTGTTTGAAAGGTCAACTTTTGGACACAAATAAAGCAAGTTCATGGGTGTCTTTCCTAGCTCAACTGAGTATTACTTTCCTATGGGGACTGGGGACTGCCCCAACTATCTCCCCGTCCCTACAGGCGGAAAATCTCGGAAAAGAGGAGATTCGATGAGCTATGCACTTCGGCCGAACCAGCAGCCGCTAAGATATGTGCATGTGTTTATGGTTTAACGGTTTGTTTTGAGAGTTTTTTCCGAACTATTTGGAACTGGGACTGGTGTGGGGAGAACAGGTTCTGCTGGCAACCGCAGCTGCGTCTCAAAATATGACGTCTGCAGGGGGTCTCAAAATTAATGGAATAAAGTTCTTATGGAGTAACTGTCATTTCAAATGAACTTTTTAAATTCCGAGCATGCCGAAACACAACAATTAAGTAGTGCGCTGCGGCTCTCTAGAAGACAACGTTAGAACCCCTCCCCAGTGGAACGAAATAGACGCCCAACGGCCACTCATATAAATTTTTCCCCTCCGTCCCTTTGTATGGCCCGATGTGCTGTCGAAGGGGGATTAAGACTCATTTACAAAGGTTAGATTTTGTTAGCTAGAAGGCTACGCACAAACGATGCTCTGAACTATGAGCCTCATTCTGGCCTTGGCAACATTGCTTAAAGGGACGCAACCCGCTGGGGAACCAGCCTCTCCACCAGTTCAGTCTCATTTTCTCAAAAAAAATGTCTTTTCGAACTCCTTCGCAAGTAACATGAATGGTGTTCAATAACGTTTATACGCCCCTTCAACAGTGATGCTGTTCGAACACACCACGTCGAGAGGGCTCCCTATAGTGTTGTACATTCGATATAAGTAGTCACCGTGAAGAACGAGCAAGCGATTAGTACAGGTAAAGTTTACAACGCGGTGGGCAGGCGTGAGGCGCTGGCCCTAAATAGCATATGAGGAGACGGAAGGCCCGGAACTCGAGGGGCTACATCGTGACACTGGGAGATAACCCACAAAGGGACTGCATCTCAATTCGCGTTAATTTCCACCGACATAGCCGAGAGAAAACAGTATGCATGTCACGTGTTCTAAGCATGGAAGATGCAGATAAATAAAGAGCACTTGAGCTGACTGCAGCCCTATGGACGAATAAAGATAAGTAGAAACAGCGCACCCAAGTAATACGCCGTAGTCAGAGTAACTGACCCTCAATTATTCACATATTCAAAAACTGTAGAGCTGAGCATTCATTCTTATGAAGGGTCGTGTCCAGTCCCTGGAATGCGATATGTAAACTTGGCTCCGCCCTCGGAGCGACTGCGGCCACTCTATTGTAGTCATCCTAGCCAACGCATCGACCCACTAGATCGCAAGCTGATGCGCGTGCACTCCACTCTTCTGAGTAGAGGAGTGCAGTTGTACGGAACTGACAAAGTTGTTTGCGTGGCGTAATACCAGCAGCCAGCACACTCCACCATCCAGTGTCAAATCTTCATCCTTGATGGCGAAAAGTGCTGCAGGCCGTGTCTCATGAAGCGTCGTCTTGCAATTCGCACATGGCATCAGCTAAAGTTGGTATGTATTCCTACGGCCATGACAAAGATCAGGCAAACAAATCGTAACTTGGCGATGCTTCACAACTCTTTGAGCAAACTGAGTGCCTGAGTGCCTCTTCGCAGGCTTACCTCTCCATCTTCTTCTGCTGACTGGTACCGAGAAACGTCAGCCTCTTGTTCAGCGATGTCATCATCCACTTCCAGTTTCAGAGCAACACAGAGCTCCTGCATGGTACAAATACTATATAAAACAGTTCTGACGAAACCAAGTGTGTTCCAACAGCGCTGTCGCTTATGCGGAGGGAGTAATTTTCTCCAAAGTCGCACAACTGCATTGAGACGCCCCCACAGAGTTCAGCCCGTCTGTATGTCACTCCATGACGGAAACTATAGGAGGAACGAAAAAACAAATCTTAACCACGTACTTGAATACCCGCAATCCTACTCACGCCTGAAAGGGGATCGGTGTGCCTCACGAACGGACGTGCCACAGCGTGAACCTTACACGGAGCTCATTCAGTTTCCTCCAACTCTTCAGGTCCCGAAAACGTAAGTCGACGGCGCATGCAAGGTGATGACGAAAGGCACATTCAGCGGGTTGCTGGGAAATTAATCGCAGAACTAACAAGATATCTTTCCCTTCCATGAACTTCAGGCGAGGGGCGAGCTCGCTGCACGGCAAAACACAGAGACGCGAGTGAAACTCTTTGCGCTGATGCGAAATTTCGGACGTAAAACCTTCCTTCATTTCTCTCAAAACAAAATCTGCAAAACGCAAAATACTTTTTATGGGACAGAAAATGTAGAAGCCCCACCGTAGCAGCTCCACCGGGACATTTGCCGCTAGAGTCACGAAAGTCTGCAGCATCCGCGCCAAACACTTTGCCTCCTGTCGCAAGTGGTGGGCACGGCAAGAGCCTGCAGTATCAACAGCTTCTCCTCGAAAATTATCCTGTAAAGGCCAAAAACATGGCAATATCACTGTGGAGGAGTCGCTTTTTGCGGCCATTTTCACTAGGGGCAGGTCATCAACCACAAAGTCTGAATAGGAACTACGGTCCCTGTGTTTCTGTATAGTATCTAAAAGGAGAAAAAGCAGTGCGTCACAAAAGCTCAACACACCTTTGCAAGCCTCAAGCACACCATATCAGAGAGTTTCCGAATATAGCGCCGTGCGATCTCAGGTTGCGGATGAGAGCGCACAGCTTTTGCCGCGCTGCCTGCTGCAGCCACGGAAAGCCGTCGATAGAGGGCCACTTTCTGCGCTTCCATAGGTAGCCCAGACAACGGCAATTGGTGTTCAGCATCTCCCGCCATTTCACCTAAAGGCGATTCCATAAGAAGGCGAGCAACCTGACAGAAACACTGCGACAGCTGATTTGATGAAGGAAGTGGAGGAAAGTGGGAGCCGGCGTAGACGCCTGCAGAATTCCATGATTCAAACGACGCCTGTAAAGACAAACAAGTGCCAGCAGCTATTTCCTGTATGCTTCGCCCCATCCTAGATTCCAAGGATGATTTAACGGTGCAAAATTTCTGCATACGGCTGCTTTAGTTCCCTTTGTTAACGAACCACACGTAATGTATTCCTGTGGAAGCGGCAACTCAGCATTAAAGCGGCGACAGATGGAAGCTGTTCCCCGCCACAATAAATCTCGGGGTACGAGTAAACCCAAGACCACGAGACCAGTTCCCTTCCTGGTTATCATGGAACTTGAGTTCTCGTTTTGCACCCCTTGCAGCATCTACGGAGAAAGAACACTCATTGGCAGCAGGTTTAAAACGAAGGATGTGAAAAATAATTCTCACAGCGTCACCGGCTTCCTCTAGAGCCTCTCGTTCCTTCTGCAATCGTGCCAGCTCCACCAGAAGCGCAGGCAGCAACTCGGGGTCTGCTGCTGTAGAAACTCACACCACACACCAACAAAAAGCAACGGGTCAGCCCGCCACTCAAATCCTTGCTTCGATTCCCACACTTCAGGTATTCGTCGTATAGCGTATCGGTATCGGCAAAAAGCAGTTCGACGTCCTTCCAAATTTTGCCGTATGAAAAGGCAACTGACTTTTTAGGCGTCCTTCCATTAGCAGCTCAAGCCACAGGCCGACACCAGGGTCCGCGCTGTAGCGACAAACCGCCAGAACTAATGCATCAGCCGAAGCAGTTTTTGCATAACCCAAAATTGAGGCGTACAGATCAGCTGCCTCCTTCTGCAGAGCATCATTTTGCCCGGAAGAAGGGCTAAATGAAGACACAGGTGCCTGGGATGTACTGTCGGCCTCAGCTTTCCCCGAAGCACCTAAGAAACGGCCCTTGCAATAGGAATTTACAAAAGCTTCTGCAGAAACAAGCGGAAATAACACTGATCAGAACCTGGGAAGAGACGTTTGCCGTGCGTGCAGCTTCTGGGGCGTACAGAAATGCATGCAGCAAGTTTTAACATAAAAGGAATAGTTACCCGCAGAGGAGAAGTACTGCAGCAAAATGCGTTGAGCGACCAGCAGCTCAGCGCCTCTAAGATGACACCGTTTGCATCCTGAGCCGGAATTCACAAAACTGATGCAAGCAAGGACAGCAAGGGAATCCGAGCACCGTAACTTCTCCAGAGACCTGAATATCTGTAAGATTGACGCGTCGGGGAGGCTGCATACTTTCTCAGGAGAGGAAAGAAGGCCCCTAATGGCTACAGCTGCAGCGACATTGTCCCCGGTCCCCCCTCGCGAGGCCACTTGCACCAAAATATCTACGCACTCCCCAGGGGTTAAGTACGGGCCTTGCTGTTGCAGCACTTGCTGCAACGCGCGCGTCAAGAGATCATGCCTAAGGCCTACTGAATGCAGAGCCGAATCCACCGAAGCTAACTCGCTCAAAGAAAAACATATAGCAGCCCTAGCTATTGCTGGAAGTGCCGTTCTGTACAGATCAGCGTTGTCGGACGTGGAATCAGCTGTCCCCTTCTGATGCGTTGACAGAGACTTTCTGTGTTCGGCCGATTGCGCCCTCGCAAGCCGGTCGAATGACGTGAATGCCTCCAGAAGCAGCGGAAGGCTGCGAACTGGGACGCAACATATTTTGGATTTTAAAAATGACGAAAAGCTTCCCACTAAGTCAGCTCTGTAGAAACCCAAAGATGCAAACGCCTGTGCTGCTGAGAGTATCTCTGCGACAGTGCAAGTGGCCAACCGAGAAATCAGTTGATCTGCGCAGCGGTTAAGCATCTCCAAGTGCCGATACGAGACACGTGAACAAGCCCACAGTACTTGAACGAGGTCTGTGTTGCAAAATGTCTCAATCTTTGCCTTCGTGTGCTCACAGAGTCTGCTGAAAAGCAAGGGATGGGGATGCTGAACACCCCCATAAGCAGCCGCCGCAATGGCGATCCCTCGTGGGCCCAACTCCTCCATCTTCCGTATGCACTGCAGTGCTAGGAGGTCAAAAAACGGCCTGTTGTGGATGTTAAGTCTCGCAAAAGCCTGCAGAGCGACTGCCAGGTCTGACGCGCGGCAGTCATGCGCCTGCAGAGCGACGAGTTGGGAGAAACAATTGAACAGACAAACATCCCTGTAACCTGCTTTCCCGTATGCATTAAGAATGGCGACGAGTTCTCGTGCACGGAAAGCCCTAGAATGGTCTTTTAGAGCGGAACTGCACCGCATCCAGAAGTTTGGGTTGGTTAGACGCATGCGCCCAGCCATTGTTACGGTGTCTTTTAGCTCTCCTGCAGACTGGAAGTGTATCGGCACCCTGCAGAAATCGGCAGGGACCTTCCTGGGGTCGACTGTTGCTTCATAAGAGTCATATTCATCCAGCCTCTTACGTTTCGTTGCAAACCCTCGAGCACTGCGCAGGCACCTCCAGTGAAAGCTGCCGATAGCAACATTCCGTGATCGCCAAATCAACCGAGTATCAAGCAATTGCGGGGCAGCTTTCTGAGTAGAAGAGTGGCAAGCTGTTCGAGCTCCGCTGTCTGTTGGAGGCTGCTTCTCCTTTAGCGCCAAAAGCGCGGACAAAGAACGCCTGTAGAGTTCAAGACGGCTAATAATGTTTGGCCTCGAATCAGCTCCTGCAAATGAAAACGTATAAGGGGACCTGATTTTCACCGCACGGCACGAGCTTGCGGCTGGAGCTTGCATTGTCTAGGGAAATAAGGGCAGTAGTGGCTTGGTCACCAGAGTATACCCAGAAATCAGTATTCAGCTGAAAGTCACTAAATTTCCCTGTAAAATAAAGTGGGAAAACAGAGGCCGATCTGGTAATTTCTGCCTATCTTTATGGGGAGGGCTGGTCTCATTACTCCTACAGAAGCGCATGCAGCGAAAAATGCTCCTCCAGAAAATCACCACCGTGTGTCTCCCTTCTCCCCACAGTGCCTTCTCTTTGACGGAATTGTTTGTTGTGAGCTGTTTATAACAGCCAAAGAGGCTGGCTGTTCCATCGGAGAAGAATTCGTGTGTC
Source organism: Eimeria necatrix (assembly GCF_000499385.1). Classification (NCBI taxonomy): domain Eukaryota; phylum Apicomplexa; class Conoidasida; order Eucoccidiorida; family Eimeriidae; genus Eimeria; species Eimeria necatrix. The sequence continues at coordinate 12,081 of NW_013654619.1, forward strand.
CCTCTCGAGCCCCTTCGGCATTCAGCCCTCAAAATGGCTCACATCTTTCGCGCCGTTCGACCCCTCATAAATCCAAAGGGCTACAATAAAAAGCTAGTTTTTTGCCTGGCGACACGGACTAATGCTCCGCAGAGTACCGTGACCTCAGTGCCTCAGTCACGCACGGTTGTTTCAGATGCTACCGCCGAATCCTCATCTTCAAGCAGCAACTTGCCGCAGTTTGCTACATTTGAAGCTCTTCTAAAGGCCTGTGGAGGACCGGAAGACCCAGTGTATAAACGTCTGGTGGAGCGCAGCACAGCAGCGTATAATGAAGAGAGAGAGAGCGTGGATGCCCACTTATTACCTCTGCTGAAGCAGAACAGAGTCGTGTTGTTCATGGAAGGCACAGTAGATAGGCCTAAATCTCTCGCATCCATGAACGTTGTCAAAATGCTGACACAGCTCCAGAGTGTGCCTCTCATGGCAATCGACGTCACCACCCATCCGGCTATACTGGGATTCGCGCTAACTCATGGGTAAGGTTGTCGTTTCGCATTACATAAAGCCAGTTCAGCACTCGCACTTATGAACCGCCTGAACAGCCACGGACCAAAGAATAAACTGTGAAAGTTGTCGCCGTGGCCACAGCCGATGCTGGGTGGCGGGAAACAAATCTTGTTGTGGGAGGTGCCGTGGAGTCTCTTTAATTAATGCTAGCCTGTGGAAAAGCTGCAGACAGCTATGCATTGCAGTGCTGATGACGTTCGTGTTAAATTCAAACATAGGCTGTTTTCCACTCCTGTCTGTTCAGGAAGAAGACCCGATGCCCGTTCCTATTTCTTGATGGCGTTTGCCTTGGTTCTCACGACACATTGGTGCAGCTTTACCAAAGCGGAGTTCTGGCGAAGCAAATTGCAGGCCAACTGCCTCCGACGAGCCCATATTTCCCTGGAGAGCTACCCATTGCGTTGTACTGAAGTTTGTGAAGCTTGTGGTGGACCCTTTGGTGTGGCCAGCCGTACTGCCAACGCGAATTAGGCTCACACTTCAGAGCTTCAACTTAGCGAAGTGCGTGGCACTGCAAACTGGCCCACGTAACACTGTGTTTCGTTGCCTCTTCACACTTTGTGAGTGTTGGCTTCTGCAGAAGTCAGTGGCTTCAAGCTAGAAGCCCAGCCCGTGTTCTCGCAAAACAATACGCATAAAGAGGGCATGCAGGCGCAATGCCGTGTGCGTTTGCCGGAATTGGGGTGTTCTTGGGGGTATTCTCGGGTTCAGGTTGGTGCATAGCGTTTTCGGAAGTTACGAACTTCGCAGCTTCATCTTGCATTTTTTGGATTTAGGAGCATTGTAATGGCCAGAAAAAAGAGCGCAAATCAACGATTTGCTGATTTAGAGGCGAGACCAGATAGGTACGAGACTAGATGATAGCTGATCAGCACCATGATGCATGGAACTCGAGCTGATGAGTGGTTAGGGGTGTACATACACTCCATCAGCGCAGCCGGCCGTCATTTTTCTGTTTCTTGATGACCAAGCGTCCGCCGGTCTTACACAAGCGAAATTTCATTACATATGATTCGTGAATTCCAACAGTGACTGAGATCAATCGAAAAGCTCCCCATTTTCGAGACAAACAGAACCAGAAACGCATTACTTGAACGGCACAAGTGAAGTGCTGATCAGCAGTGCAGTGCAGAGAGGTGCACATCATATATGAATTTCACGGCTTTCTAGCTAAAGAAATATCAGGAAAAAGCTCAGAAGAGCCGGCTTGTGGCTTCAATTTAAATGCGACCATCATGGTTGGGGAATGGGGTCTGGTTTTCGTTGGCGCTTGCACCGTTGGTCGTCTTTCTGATGTTAGCTCCACAAGTCAAAGCCTATCCTCCACCTATCGAACTCGAGGGCGACGTGCAGGAAGCGGAGGCTCATGTCGTTTCCTCAACGAAAGGCAAGGAATCTTTCCACTGGCGTCGCTCCTGGCTTCATAAGTACAATTTTGCAGCTGTCTCATACTCAATACTGCTACCTCACGTTCCTACCACCGTGACAGCAGAGGATTTCTCAGCACGGTACGAGTTTAATTCGCATTCCTGGAGGCATTTGGCATTGGGCATTTGTCTAGTTTGCATGTTATGGCGCTGCAGAGTGATTGCGAACAAGGTCCTGAAGGTTAGTGAGTGAATAGGCCAAGCCGAGTACGCAGATTAGGGCAAAGTCCAACAGATAAGTGTTCAAAAGACTCCCTTAGACTGGCACTTTCGACTCGCTGAGGTGGGTACTCTGCAGATGATGCAGCTTACGTCTAAGATGTAGCGTCCTAGCTGCATGCAGGAAATTCCACAAGGTATCAAGCTCGTACTGCCGGTCGAAGTAGAGAGGCGCCCGGGCAAGCCTAATTCAATCCCTCGCCTGGGAACCATTTCTTATTGAACGCTTACAGGAGACTATACAGGGGCCGTTTGGCGAGCTACTGTTGTAGTACCAGCGAAAATTCAAAGATTGCAGACGAGCAATGTGCCTGCACGTAAGCTGCGGCATCCACTCAAGTACTGCAGAAGCGGCCACTCATGTTGTGCCTGCACCCACCAATAGAAGGCCCCACAGTCGCTGGGGGGGGCGCAGCGGGTGTTAGTGTGCGGGGACGCCTTCCCACTGAAACGACTAGGGGATTGCAAAGGCCTTCCAGCGGTTTGCCTATGCCTTACCCCTTGGGTAGGGGAGCAGCCACTGGCCCAAGTGGACCACCACCGCGACATCGCGAAAAGCCGTTACCCTCTGCTTCGGTTTCCGAAAGCCTGCCCTTACCATCTTTTGACAACTGAAACGCATGTGAACCGCCAACATGATAGCTATACTTCTTGTGTCTTGCGAATAGAGCTCTTTACACATTCAAAAGCATTTTACTTGTTTCTTGCGAATGGAGCTTTTCACCCATACCAAAGCATTTTAGAATGCTAGCTCCGCACAGCTACCTCAACTGTACGAAGAGAATGTCAGGAACAGGGGGGAAAGCATGTGGGTAGCTTCTGTCAACCCACGAAAAGCCTGTCCAACAGCCTTTGTCAGTGCGGCATCCAAACTGCATATGCAACGCGCAAATTTATGTGGAAAGGTACGCAAATATCTGAGTTGCAATACCCTTCACACACGTAAACAAAGCTTACTACGTCGCAAGCGTAATAAGCTGCAAGAATTTTTCACAAAGAAAAATTGATACTGGCAAGATCAGATGCTCGCTGGTTAAATGCTTAAGCATCTTTGAACGCGTGCTTGAGATGGTTGACAGTCCTTTAAGCCTAAAAGAAGGAATTGTCTGTCATCTCATTCAGCGATTGGCAGAGTATTTCTGCACCAACATTAAAAAATTGTGATGCTGCGCTGTCTAGAGGCACAGCGTAGCAGGGACTCGCTCTCCAGAAGGGGTCTTTACGAAAAATCCCCACTGCACGTCATCCGGCCTCATGCAATTCCTCCCATTTGGTGAAGCAAGACGCCCCTCCCAGCGCATAGAAGCAGCACTTCTAGTTACGCGATAACCAACGATCTTGTCCTATGTTGGAGCAATGGAAAGGTCTCCACTGCCCGAGGCACGAAGCCGCGTCTTCGAAGGCGTTACGGATGGGCCATTTATTGCATGCTTGGGAGGTCGAGAAAGAGCAGCTGGTGGAACGGGACCTGAGACACCAATAGCTTCCCACATGCTTTCCCGACGCATACCAAGCGACAGCAACAGCGAATGGATGTCCTGGAGAGTTATGCTGTTGACAATACGCTCAAAATCTGCAAAGTATGAACCGGTCTTTCGAGGAACCTGCATGCACAGAAATAACGAAATCGCCCTACATGTAACATATTGTGCCGCGTAGCGTTACCATGTTGAAGGTGCACGAGAGCACGGTCCTTAGCAGAAACTTTCTGGGCCGCCGCTTTCGAACTTCTCAGGCATTCATCTGTGTGCTTGCTCACATCACTTAGCTGTAGGCCGCCAAGAAGATCGAGCCAGTACCGCGCGTATTTGCGATCGTGCTCATGCCTCATAAGTACTTGCTGCTTAGCCCCTTCGAGCTGTGACTGCAGTAGGGGACGAACGGTTTTTAGCTGCTGCAGCGCTACATGCGTTGCTTCAAGGACCCGTTCCGCTTCTTCTGGTTGAGTGTGGACTGTAATAATGAAAATACCCCCACGAAGAATGTCAAATGACATCACGTCGAACGCCGCTTCATATGTTAATCTCTGTTCCTCTCGCAGGATCGAGAAAAGACGCTTGGTTACTAGCTCTTGCAAGATCCAGAGAGCCACACGAGGGAAGGCTGGATGCTTCCTGTGCTCACTGGCGGCTAAGTCTACCCTTTGCTGGTGAACTTCCGGTGTTGTTTCCTCCATGCTGCTCGGTGTGGAGTCGTTCTTGCGTTCTACGGCATCCATATGCTCCCATATCCACGAGCCATCAGGGTTCCGGCCCCATCGATTACACGCGAAGCCTCCAATATGCACCACAGCACGCGTCTCGCTATCCCGCACAAAGACGTGCAGCCGCCTACCCCAGGCCTTCGCCCAATTACCAGATGAAAGGCTGTCACCTGTGTTTGGCGGCAGACTGGATTTCTGCACCCCGCCATGTGCTGCCGCTACTTGAAGATTATAGTAAGGGGAGTACAACGAGATTTGGCTGGGCTCCGTAGGACGCCCTGCCCACTGTAGTTCCGCTTCATTTATCTGCTTTGGTACAATTGTGCCCAAATACTTCCCTGCCAATTTCGCAACGTGAGCCGAGTCCACATCACCGGCGACCGTCACTTCAACCTCGCCGCGAGCTAGCTGTCTTTCAATGAGAAAGCGTATTTCCTTCTCCACGAAATGCAAGTCAAGGCTTGAAGTTACGCCAGAATTAAATGCATCAAAGCGAGGATCACGTCCAGTCATGCTGAATATCAGCTCTCCCAGAGAATAACCCTGAAAAAAGTTCACAAAGGACTTAGCTCCCGTTGCCACAAATTACAGCTTTGCGCGGCAGGCTGAAGTAACAGGTTACAGACTGTGACCTAATCATGTAAAGCAAAGAACTACAGGCAGTTGCGCACCACCAGATCTCGAGTGTAGGCGTGGTAATCCATGAGGACGCGATGCTTCGCGCGCCGAAAGGCTGAATCTTCGAAGCGAAATGCAGTGAAAATCAGGTGCAGAAGCTGCATGGCGCTTTCAAGGGTAGAGATCTTGCCAGACTTGTCAGCTTTTCCTACGCCGGCATCTCTAGACGCAAAGGCCGGTGTGCTGATATCAATGGCAAGGAACTCGTCCAAGCACTCTATGCTGACTCCTGCGGCATCCAGTTCAAATAAATAAAGGCACAAATCGCCAGCCAGGAAAAGCTAGTGCACACTGAATCTGGTCAATAGCCTCAGAAAAGACCGACCGGCACGACCAAAGACAATTGCGACAGGTCCAAATTTGTGTGTGCAAAAAGCAACGCGGTCAATCACATGCTGAGTATTAGCTTCTTTGCTCGTTCGGAGTCGCCAGCAACGCAGAAGCCTGAATCCTACTCTAACAATAAGAACGTGGTACTTTACAAGAGGGACCCCCTGCACAAACGGTATTCGAAGTGAATATGTCGCAACTTCCTGCACAGCAGCATTCAGTGTGAACGTTGCCTTGGAACGGACCTATAAGCCTTTCCTGACAGAACGTTTCAATCTGCTGACGCGTATACGGACCCAAAGCCCCTCCCTCCATCATTGTAGCGGCACCGACGACCATTGCTGCGCTGTGTTTCCTCAAAGATTCAGGACTTCCGCTGTCTGCGACGCTCTTCGAGAAGTTTAGCGCAGAAGCCAGCCTGCCTCCTGTGAGCGAATAAAACCAAGCTTTCACCAGCACTCTACTGGAAGCGAAAACAAAAATAATTATCGACCAACATTTGTTGGCAAATATGTAAATGTAACCCATCCATAGTACCAGGTCACAACACGTACCAGGAATCAGCACGCGGATCAGCGCGGACCCGCGTTCTTCAGCCAGCGGCTTTACAGTAAGCTTAATGCCATTTGCATACTTCAGGACCCGCGCGTCTGGCCCAGCCTCGTCCAGCTTCCGTGACATTGGAATTTCTCTTCCCGCCCTTTGCTCCAGCTCCATCGATTGCTCGTTCGTCAACAAGTATTTCGGCGCCTGTATATCAGGGCAGAAATGAAAGAGCCTATAGCCCTTCTTCAAAATCAAAATCCAGTAAGTGGGGCGGAGTTTCGTTGTAAACGCTGCTTCTAAACGTTGCTTCTCCCAGAGCCTACGAAATTGAAAAGCCTTTGTACGCAGAGCTTACCTGAACCCCCTCCCTGTGGAAATTGATCGGACAGGTCATGGCGTCGCATATTTCCCTAAGAATTGATTCCTCAGGAATTGCAAGTTTCCCCTTGCAAGCACTGCTGGCAGTCGTCTCATCAACTGCATGGGGCGAGGCAGGGGCTTCCGGCGCGATTTCTGCTACTCCTAGCTGCTCCGACTCGATATGGCCTTGCAGCTGTGTGGAAGGCACGCGCCTCCTTGGGGGGTTACAGTCGCTACGTTGGCTTCCCGCTTGTGCAAGGAAAGTGCAGATGGCGTCAGGTCCTGCGTGTTTTCCATCCCTATCAATAGGTTCACTCATCCATTTCAACATGTTTCGTGTTTCTGCATTTACAAGATCAAGCAGTTTGCTCATTCCCCTCGGGTCTGGATTGTCCGTCCCTGCACTCTTCCCGCCAGGGCCTGATTGAGGTGATTCCCACACGCCGCCTCTGGCGAGGAACAGTGCAAGCTCACGCTCGTCCTCAAGATGAACTACAGAGTGCCCACAGGCAGCGCAGTCCATGAGCAGCCGTAGCATGTCAGCAGACGAGAGCGACTGCATATGCATTCTGTCGAGATTTACCCTATATGAGTCCAACAGACTCGCCAATTCCGCCATACTCAGTCCATGCTCCGCCATCTGGCGTACCTGAACGGCCCACGATTTCAGCAAGTCTAACACTGAACATAACCCTAGCTCCTGGATCCTGGAAGTATTCACCTTTATCGCCCATGAGAAGATAGAAAAGCATAACTATCACTGAAGTTGAAATTTCACAGTAAGAGCATACCAACCGAGAAAGCCCCAGTCAAAAGAGAATGAATGCTTCGATCAACTGTCTAGGGGTCAACCGTGCGGTCTGCGCTCCTCAATAAAGCGAGAAGAATCGCGTACCTCTTCGATGGCAACGCGCACAGCATCACGCCAGCGGCCTTGATCAGCCTCGGCTTCAACACTAACAATGCGGCACCCCTCTTTAACTGACTCAGTGTCTGCAACTTCAACACGCATCCATGTGTCGTCCGCTCTCCGACATCGCTCCGTCAGTCTTACGGCGAGGGCCTGCAGGGCAAGCTTCCGGGAGAGAAGGCGGAAGAAATCTTCCGCAGTACGCAGCGGCGCTATCGGGAGCTTCCGGAGGAAGAGCAGCGAGAAGTGCTGCAGCAAAGGATGCTGCCATACATGCAAGCGGGACCTTAGAGAGCGTCTAAGGGATGCCGATGTTTTCTCTTGAGCCTTCAAATCTACATTTGGCACCTCTATTTTGGTATCAGTTACTTCCGAACAAGCCCCAGAACTAGCAGTTCTGTCACCCCTGATCCAAGAATGGGTCAAAGGAGGGAAGAAGACCGAACTGCAAAAGTATCGCCGCACACCGCAACAAACGCCAATGGCGATGTAAAAATACAATATGATATTTTCCAGTGATGTTAAAAACTAAAAGCACTGTTTTGCGTTTTCTCAACAATATTTCGTATGTGGAAAGGGGCAGGATGCTTAACATGGCACGCACGCCTCCAAACTTTTCAGGATGCTCACTCTCTCTTTGCCGTTGTTTGTTGCCACTGGTCGCGGATTGCACACCATTCTTCAACCCCAGCCTTGTCTCCTCGAAGGGCTCCAAGGAGGTCATCTACATACTGGAAGGCCACTCGCGGTGCAACATCGCCCACAATAAAAAGTGTGGCGTTCTCTGGGCGGTAAAAGCGTGCGAAGAACTTCCGCACCTGGTCAACAGTCCAGCTGCGGAGAAGCTGCATGTCCCCGATAGGAAAACGGGAGGGAAGAATAGTATCACTGTGAAGTTTGGACAGTTGAGCCTGTTCCTTCCTGTACAAAATTGTGTTCACTAGGGACGACTCTGAAAGGACTGCAGCCTTCTCCTTAAGAAGCCGTTCTACTGTGAACTGCGTGGGGGCCTGAGGGCAGAATGAAAAACCCACACAACGGAGGAATTTAAAGGCAGAGTCTGGAGCACCAAAAGGTAGAAGGGATGAAAAACAGTCTAACTTTTAGGACTACCCCTGAGGCGCATCAAGTGTACACCGCAACAGTAGAATCCTAAAGTACCGTGAGGACTTCTCGCATCATTTCCAGTGCGGCTCTCAGCCGGCGCAGACTCCAGGCGTGGCTACCCTCAGCCCTTTCCCAGTCTATGCCGTGTGGCTTCTGAATTTGCGCACTGCTTCCCCCTCTCCAGCTGGCGAAATAGACCGTGTGATGGAAGTCTGTGAAGGCGTTAGCCTCGCCCTGTAGAGACAGGACTTCTCCCCTTTTTCGGTTGCCCATAAAAACGAGGTGCTCGCAAAGGTGAGCCATTCCCTGCTCAGTTTCATCTTCTGCTGTGCTGCCAGCATGCATTTCTAAGTGAATCTCTAAGCTGCCTTCTGGGTGAGCATGGGGCAGCATATATACTTCCAATCCGGAATCCAAAATCCGCCGCTGCAAGTATGGGTGAAGAGGTAAGGGCGTAGACGAAAACAAAGGCGTCGCCCCGCTTCCTTTTGTGATACTCGGGGAAGCTGTTTGGGAATTTTCCTGACTTGTGGAATCTCCATCAAAATACCTATTTGCCGCGCATAAGCGATGACACTTTGGGTTACGACTTGTTAAAAACTGTGCATGCTTCTGTTCTTTCCATGTACTGCAGCCACCACCCGGTGGCGGTAGTTGTATAGCCGGCCGGGCCCTCGGCGCCGTGGCAGACGTCAACAGCCGGAACATCTGCGCGCAAATAATCGCAAAACTATAAAAGTGCCTCACGCAGCACTGTTCTTCATCTATGCTGGTTCTAAGTTGTGTACGATGTTCCGCTAGGGATGCTTGGTCTGCTAAGTGATACTATGCCGCCTGCTTCCGCGCCGCATATATTTTATGGGAAAAGTTAGCACCACGCGATGGAATCGCGCCGCACAACAAAGTCAAAAAGCAGCTAACAGACGCCTTATGGAACATGAAATATTTCTTTTAAAACACGCGAGTTTGCTTGGGCTGCCACAAAGCTCAGCTCGGCAAATGGCCGCCAGAGCACGTGAGCAGTCCCTCGGAATAATTTTGCAGGCCGTCAAATTCCTTTTGTTTTTAGCCGCCCTATGCCCAATGCCATTTGCGCTCTAAATAACGGAGCGCTAGATATGGTAGCGAGACCGCCCGCTCGGCCTTCCCCTATTATTGCTGATACTCCTGTTGACCAATCTTCTTCTTGGCCCTTTCTGAAGCCTGAGCAGCAGCGCACTGCACTGCCATATCGCCCAGGACATGTCGCTTCTCCAAGCAGATGAGTTCCTTTCAACCTGGCAGCGGAAGCACCTCGGGAGCCGAAGAGAGTGGCAGCTCCCCTTTTAGTCTGCGGCAGGTCGCTAACTCCATGTTGATTCCCACTTCTTGACGACTCCCGGACGTGGCACCACTCTACCAACCAGGATTCTGTGAATACTTAATAGCAAGGCTCGGTGAAACTGCGACTGCTCCTGCAGTCATCTTCCAGCCATCTGGCGACATCTTTGGCGTAGTAAGTGGCTATTGCGTCTGCGCCGGCCCTCCGGAATCCCTTTAGTGTCTCCAGGACGACGGCCTTCTCGTCTATCCACCCTTTCTCCGCTGCCGCTTTGATCATTGCGTACTCTCCAGACACCTGGTAAACAGCGAGAGGCACGTTTGTCTTCTGGCGGACACGTCGAAGGACGTCCAGGTACGACGACCCCGGCTTCACCATCAACATATCAGCCCCTTCCTGCACATCTGCACCTCAGGAACACCCGCAACCCCAAAAACCGAGAAACTTCGTTCACACTGCGATAAAACTTTAAAACCCAGCAGCAAATTTTACCCTTTGTTTTTCTACTGGCCAAATAAAAGCAGTCGTCCCAACAAAAAGCGCAGCGAAGACACGTACCAAGTTCGGCCTCGCGCTCTGCTTCCAAAGCGTTGGATACGTCCATCTGGTAGGTCTTCTTGTCTCCAGTTCCTTTTAGCGGAGAGCCAACAGCATCCCTAAATGGCCCATAGAGAGACGACGCGTACTTGCATGCGTACGACAACACTGAGGTATCAACACAGCCCTCCATATCCAGCGCTTCACGGATTGCCGTCACCCGACCATCCATCATTTCGCTAGGGCAGACCATGTCCGCTCCAGCTCTAGCCAAGTTGACGGACTGGAGCAAGGAAAAAGCGCACACCGAAAGCGGAAACCATGAAAGCACCCAGCAGTGTGGACCAGAGGATTTATGTGCACAAACTTATGCGCAAGTAGCTCTCACTCTGCAAGTGGGAGAGCAACACTTCTTTAATTTCATCACAAAATCCGCTCAAGAAAGTGCGGGCTAACACTCATGCCAGAACTGACCTGCTTGCATATTTGATACACTGTCATGTCATTCAGCACAACTCCTGTCTCCTCATCGACGATCCCATCATGGCCCGAAGTACTGTAGGGGTCTAGTGCAACGTCAGCCAGAACCAGAACATCGGGAAAGGCTTCTTTGATAGACATGATGGTGCGGGGCATCAGCCCATCCGGGTTGTTGCTTTCTTCTCCTGAGAAAAATTATGCAAAAGTCAAATACCCACTAATCAGATGCAGCAATCCCCTGAACTCATTGCCCAACCCCAGCCGCAAATCCCCACTGTATTTTGCGCCACCGCAAAAATAGCATGATCAATCAATTCTTCTGTAGCAACGCATCTGCCTTCTCTGCGTAAAATCCTGCATACCCAAGGGGCTTTTGAGATCATCATCCACCTTGGGAAAGAGCATGAATGCGTTTATGCCATAGCGCCGGGCTTCTTCAACCTCTTTTAGCACATCTTCGGGGCTTAGCCGGCGGTGGCCTGGCAGCGACGGAATCGGAACGCTGCGTTCCTGATGCAAACCACATCAAGTGAGCGGTAATTCGGATATGTCTAGAAGGCATTTCACAACGGGCAGAGCCTTCACTCTCAGTGCTTAGCGTTTCCCGTGAAGGCTTACTTCGTCGTGCACGAATAGGGGATAGATCAGACTAGAAGGCTTCACAACGTTCTCTTGAACAAGCCGACGTGTCGCGCGATCTCTGCGGTTGCGACGAGGGCGAGCTTGTATGGGCAGCCAGACTTCCCCATAATTGTTATTCTCCAAGGGTCCTCTAGGTGCAATCGGATCATACTCTTCGTCGGCATCTGCCGCATCATCCTCTTCATCATCATCTTCTAAGCCGGCATCGAGTTCCTCGTCCCCCTCGTCTTCATCGTCATCTTCATCTTCGTCCTCGTCAAATCCTTCCAAGATTTCACGTCCAACTCCAAGCGCTCTCTGTTTTGCATCAGCGGGTCTCTTTCCCTTACGATCGCTTCTTGGCACGCTCCCTCTAAGGCCTGTTCGCCCGCCGCCAGCCTCACTAAAGGCCTTTTCCATGGATGCCAGTGCACGCGATATGCGCTCTGACACACGGCCCCTAGGTGCAGTCGCTGTCTGTCTCCCCATAAGCCGCTGCACAGAACCAGCGCATGATAGCAATGAGATGACAGCTGCTCATGTCAGCGCCTGTCAAGGACAAAGCAGAATCCGCATTCGCAAGGATTATCACAAAACTAACACCAAAAACGCGCCTTCAAGTTAGGCATGAAGAACGTCATTCGCCACAAGAGATGGAAAAAGAACCGGGCTGCACCAAAAATGCAGCAACGGCCAACCAAAACGTAGTGCATCACTCCTTCTTGTTGGGGCATATCTGCTGGATGTGTGAAGCGTACAGCTCCCCTGCTTTAGCATCACTGCGCTGTCCAGCTGACTTCTTTGAATTCAGGATCCGACAGGGGCTTCCAGTGAAGAGACCCCGCGCCGGCGCGAGATGATGCACCGGTTCGTTTGTGTGATGCTGATGACTAAAGGGCAGCTGCCATGTGTTGCATCTGCTGCATCATATCCCGCTGCAATATCGCAGTTTGTACTCTGCTCAAATGGAGCAGAGAGTGGAGCGGCTCCTTCGACACTTATCCCCCATGAGAGTAAGGGCCGAATATACTCGACGGTCCATGCAGACTCGTAGGTTCCCACGAGGCAGACATACCTCTGGAGCATTTTCTGTCATGTCTTTCCGCCTCCGAATTCATCCGTATGCGGAACTTTACTAGCACTGGTTGTCACCCGCTGTGCACGCGGGGCGGGAACACTATCGGAGGGGAGGCAGATGAAAGGAGGATTTTATATATTATTTCCGGCCGATCGCTCGAGGCAAACAGCATGAGCCGTTATGACCCTCGTAGTTCCACATAGCGCGGATCAACATCCTTATCGAACGGGAATACCGCGGAAGAAGATATGACCATTATATGGGATCATGCAAGTCCACAATAAATGCACATCACGCCGCGCAGCCAGCTCCAACCTCGTTTACTTGTACCAGTCACATTGTATCCTAAGCACGTCACTTCACTTCTCACAATTCTACTGCACGTATAGACTCCTTACTTGTGCGCCTGGAGCGACACGAGCTACAAGAGACCGGGAGGTAACTGAACTGGGCGCATGTCCTTCAGGCGGCCTATCCCTCATCTGTTACGCAGCACTGCGACAGCGGCAGAACGTTAGCGTTCAACTCTTTACATTATTTTAGCGTGGCAAACGCTATCACAAAACAGCAACTCAAGCCCTATAAAACCAGAGAAATAGCAGGCCTTGCACGTATTAGGCGTACCTGTGTCTGTTGGGTTGGAAAGACTTTGACCCCTCCTACGAAGGCCAAAGGGGTGAGCGTGAGATTACGTGTATGGCTTTGACTTGATGCGCTGCATAGGGGACCAGGAGAAAGCGAGGCCGCTTGGGCAGCCGGCTGCTTCCTCATCATTGCAGACGACTCCCCAATGAAGCTGAACAAAACCGCCACAGCGGCGGCTCGGAGGCCAGGAACCATCTTTACAACTTCCTTGTGTTCTGGCCACTCTGCTGATGTCTTGCGCAGAGCCTGTTTACTTATATTTTCCTTTCCTCTCAAGTGTACGGCTGAATTGTTCCCAGGTTCTATATGTCCAGAAGCTGGAGCACGAGACCCGCGTCAGGCTAGAACGACCGCACACAAGCCAGGCGACAGCACCCAATGAGCAGGGCAAACAGCTACCGCAGTACCACAGGGACTATACTTCTGTGAGACATACACTGGTGGCAATGGCTCAACTAGTTTAACACTTCAGGCAAGTGTGCTTGACCCATAGATTCACTTTGAACGGCCACGGGATAAAGCCGCCCAATAAAGAAAAAGAAACAAAGTGTCGCTTGCTGACTTTTAACATCCGGATCCATGTAGGTTTGTAGAGGAGACGAGAGAGCTTGCTACTCTCCTTACTGTGTCTCCCTCCCCTGTCTACCCCACAGTCACTTGACGTAACCTCACGCAAGTGAGGGTACGGGTTGGCTGACAAGAATACCAATATCTTGTGTCTGTGGCGTTACAAATGTAACCGTGGGAGATATAAGGGTCAATCCCATTGCAGGACGGCAAGGCATGCAGAGGCTCATGGAGCCTGCGGGGCCGTCGCAGCATGCGTGCTGTCCTTAAAACAATACCCGCATGTCTTCAATCTGTCAGCGTTGGAATCCGAAGAAACTGTGCAATCAAAGTACAAGGAAGCTCAGGAAGTAGCTCAACGCTGAGCAAAGAGCCCACCCTGCACCGAACACAGCTCGTCTCGATGACGCCAGAGCAGTTCCGCTTGTCTTCAAAGATACGAATGAAATACACGCCGTTTGTGCCATCTACTTACAATAATGGCTTAGCCAAGTATCAAGTGGGTATATGATGCACATTTGCATAATGCTATCCAGTTTCACCACTCCGCTGCTCGGTAAGTGTGTTCGTCGGCATGGCTGTTGCTCGTTGTTGCATATTGAGGCAATCTTCAACGGTCCACGGCTTGGACAGGGTCTTAAAGCGACAGCTGCAGTGTCTTTAAGCTATTTTTTATAGCCTCCGAGTTTTTCTGTCATACTGTCTAGTCTGGCTCCCAAATGACGGGCGTGCGAGGCCGTTTGTCAGGCTACCAATGCTTGCCAGCAGCTGCTGGGAAATTCTCAAAAGTGAAGGTGTTTCCGCTCAAGACGTGAGAAGTCTCAACGTCAAAAAAGAAACAGTTTACCCGGAGAACTGGTTGGGGGTCTTTTAACTAAGGTTTTTCTTTCTATCTAAGGCGTGCAACGGCAAGGCAACTTTGTGCAGTGCGGGATTTGGGTCCCCGCTGAAAGATCCGCACGTGTGGCTCATTCATAAGGCTCATCCGTGTCGCTTCAGACATTACAAATGCTTGTTTAGTTTCTGCTGAGCAGCAGAACAGCTGACCAAAAGGGCTGCCATGCCCGCCGTGAGCTCTGAGGTAGGCGTTTTGATGTCCAAACAACTGGAAAACCGGGAGCGAGTGTATTTCCAACTCTCAGAATACATTATTGGAGCCAGATATATGCGAATGATGCATACTTGTAGCTACTGAGGTGCAGCAGGTGTAGTGAATTTCTAGAGGTGTCCAGCCCTATTGTCCCTTCCGAATATCTACCCGTCTCGTGAACAGTTTCATTGTTAAAGTGCCATGATGGACAAGTATACATCGAACTTGTTTTCGGTGTAGGGAAGTTCTGAACTCATAGATTGTTTATTCTTACTTTGCTCTTAGCCACTGCAATGCCAGTGCTGTTATGGTTAGGGGGAGCTCGTTCAACGAATATGTATTCGTAGTCAATTAGCTAGGTTCAAAATTCCGGAGCACAACTATAAACCCTTCCGGGGGCACGACAGGCCGAAGAGGGAACTCGGCTGTTTTTTGAGTGGCCGAATACTTGTTTCTTATTTGCCTTTGTGAGATGTAGATCTCTTACACAGCACATGCCTCTCCGCAATGTGCTTAATATGGCACGACAGTTCCAGGAGGAGCTTCGTTGCTCCCTTTCAAACAACAAAACCAGCGTTTGTCATGGGTGTTTTTTCATGAGCAGTAGTGTCCTTTCTGAGCAAGCACAGTACTGAAGGTGGTGTAGGAGTACATACGTGCGTCTGCCTGTTTGTTCTGTGTCGATAAACGGTATATATGTAGTTGGATTAGCTAACGAAGGGGGATTCAAGAAATGAAGTAGACGTCGAACCAAACGCCAACAAGGCATACAACTTGTTTGCGTTGGGCGACAACAATGCCCTGCAAGCTACCTTTTCCCAGGAAGCCCTGGGCAGCACTTGCCAGATAGTGGAATGAAGCCACAATTTGAAACGTATTGTGGACTGAGGTCTGTCTCACCTGTGTTCTACTTTTACATACCGTCCTGCGTAGTGTCTTACAGGTACATCATTGGCGGTCTAGACAGGAATCAGTTCCACTAGATGTGCCCCTGCCACACTTGACTGTTGCCTGAGTGAATGCTGGCCTTGCTGAAGGGGCAACCAGCTCCTAGTTTTAAACTACTGTTGCCAAAGCCTATGCTAAAGCCTACGTGGTTGAAGAAGCTGTGGCAGTGACCTGGCTGGGCTTATTTACTTTTGCACACCATTCCGCCTCCCTCGCCGCTACTGTCTTTCGTTTTGTTCAATATTGTGGGCATTTCATCAGGTGCTTCAAGAGACGAAGGGCAAGCTTCCGAGCTCATCATCATGCTATGCATCATCATTTCTCCGTCATCAGGGTCATCCCCTGAAAAAACAAGGGACGAATTTGGTGGGGTAATTTTTAAGGATAAATTATTCTCACGTGCAAGAGGCGACAGTACGGGGCTGTTTCCCCGCTGTAGAAGAAGCTTCAAGGTTCCCCAATGGTTGTATTTATGCAGCTCTTCAGTATCGAAACTGTCTTCAAATCCAGTGTTCCCAGGCTCATTGAACGATGGTAGAAGCTTTAATGTGAATCTATGGCTTTGTTCTCCTCTTCCCAAGGCGCAATGAGTTCCTTTTTGAGTCATCTGACTGGACTGCAGAAAACACGCGTCATCAACAGTCTCTACAAGATGCGTAAAGGGGCCCTGTATATAGGAAGTGTGCTGATTCGTTTTCAAACTATCTATGCCTGTTCCTTTGGAAGCGTTTTGACCGCATGGCTCAAGCTAGGGTGAGCACAACTTTGGGCCCTCGGAGCATGGATATTTTGTGTCAAACAGGGGAAAAATTCTTCTAGCGCATCGGTAGCCCCATTAAAAGGCAACTTGTAGGAGCTGAACAAGTGTCGCTGTACAATGCATCTGACGTACCATTTGTTTCAGTGCGAAAGAACGTTCTTTTTGTCCGCTTTTCTTGACGCTGTCCAGGGCACTGCAGAGCTCTGAGTGCATCTGATGCGAGACAGCTCCGTTTGGAGAAATTTGAGGAGTCTTCTGCCCATAGAAAGATTCCTTGTAACACGATATACCGGTGTTCAGCTGCCTGAGAGGTGGAATTTGAGGAAATTTCCCCACCCTTTCCACTCTTCTAGTCCACACTGTGGGCAGACACAAGCAAAACGACGCCAGTATACCTGCACAGTGCGACTGAAAAAAACCAACCATTGAAAATTTGGGAGAATCAATCGAGCCGTGTTGCCTTTTCATTTGCTTGCATGAAACCGATAACTGAGGAGTAGAATGGGCTTGCCTGCCTCATCTTCAGACAAGCCCTCGCCATCGCTTTCATAAATTTGTCGTTTTTTTTCTATGACACTGCGCAGGAAGAAGCGAGCTAGCAAATGCTGTCGCTTCATTTCCTCAATGTCCTGCAACCGCAGCAAGCAGATCATATTGGAAACTTGAGTGCCTATTCCGCTCCTGCTACAAAACTAAAACTCGACTGAAGCCACGTGGGGCTTAAGTTATCCTTATAGGCTAGTTATATTAGACACAGCATCTATCTGACAGCAAGAAAACCTTTTTTGTAATGTCAGTCATACACTTCCACAGCACGCTGACCAAAAGAAGGGGACCTCGATTTCTTTCACTGTTAGCTGAGCAGTAGCCTGCTTGGAAGGTGCTGCAGCAAAAGGAAGGAGAACTTACACCAAGGGGATAAGCAAAGAGTTTAGTGGCCAGTCCATGTCTCCCAATGTAGTTGACCTGTTGAGCAACAAAATCAAAAAAAGCCCGCGCATGATATATCGTATTTAATTTCTTGTTACAATCTCTATGGGGAAACACAGCAGTGTATGAATGGCATTGAACTCGCCTTCCACGCGTTCTGATGAATGTACAGCCCTCGGACGCCGCTCTGAGGCTTTTTTCCAGCCTTTTGTCGTTTCGTCCTTTTCACTGTTGTTTTCAATGCTGTCAGAGAACCGAGTTCTCGGAATGCACTGGCCGCAATACTAACAGATTGCCGCTCAGGGCATTCGCCTTCAGATTGGTGTGTAGCCACGGCTGCTTCTGCACTGCCACCAGCTGTCTGAGAACTTTTTGATTTCACGTAGATTTCCTGATGCAGCGGCTTACTATCAGGTTCCCGGCAGTGGCCACACTTTCCTTTTGCGTCTGCGCAGATACATTCGTGCATGAAGTGCGGTAGGCTAGTGTTGTCTTGATCTAGAGTCTCTAGACCCCAGTAGGTCCCTGATTCCTTGTTATTGCACGTTCCAGCAAGATGCTCAGTTGTGAAATTTCGAGCAGAGTTGCACTGCCTGGTTCTGTAGTCTGCTGCCTTGCCCTGTGCGCTGGTGGGAGCATGCTTGTTTTCTGCTCGCGATTGAAACTGTGGTCCAGTTCCAACTACAGACAGCCCTTGAGGCCTGCTCATGAGGTCTGAGACGTCCATTGCCTTGTGCTTAGTGTGAATCTTCAGCCGCATCAGTATTCTGACAGCTTCGCGTGTTTCATCGTCTGTTGGTAATCGGGCAGTTTGCGAAACGAAATTTCGCGACCACTCGCACAGCAATCTTGCTCTTTCATATCCATACAACTGGAAACAGTCACGCAAAAGCGCAGCTGATGGAGCCCATTCAGCAAGCAAAACACAAAGAACCACTCTGCGGCCAATCAGTTGGTGCAACAGGTTGTGGGGAAGGCCAACAGGGGAGTCAGAACTAAAGTCTTCTGTCAATCGGTTAGACTACGGAGCGTCGATTGCTTGCCAGGCTAGCTCTAGAAGGAAACAGGGAAAAGCACACCTTGCAGGAAAAAGACCGTTGCCTTTTGCTGCCGTCAACCATGAGCTCCGACCGCCAAGCCATTTTATTCGCATGAAAATACAGCCTACCAGCCACAGCCCTCTGGCCATTAGATGGGCCGACGCGAGCTGCTGTAAAACCAGATTTATGAAAAGCTGAGGCTCTCTGCACTCTTTCAGCACCCTGAAGGCCTAGCACGGCAACGAATTTCCCTGGCGCTTCTCTAGCCTCCATTGTTTCCATATCTTTGGGCTTTTTATGCATCAGCGGCGTTTGCGGGCTTCCCAGTGTCCTAGAAGTAATGTGTTTTCTGTTCCTCTTTGCAGGTCGAAGCACTGACCCAATTTCCCCATCTTGCTCGTGGACTCCCGTAAAGGTCAGTGAAGTAGACGGCCACGTGTGGTCCTGTTCAAATGCAGCGTCTAGTCCGGCCATGGTTTCATGAGGAAATGTCGCTTTTTCTTGGTAGAGCTGTTGACAACTGGGTTGTGTTTTATTCCACTGGACCGCTGATGTCCTGCCGCAGGAGTTTATTTGCGATACGTTGTGCGACACAGCTTGTCTCATGCTCTTTGCGGACGTTCCGAGGCAAGGCGACTCTATGCACCAGCCAGTGTCGCCAGCGGCGCCTCTTGAGAACTGCCGAGGCCCTGGCTCTGAGTCAACTCCTGGCAATTGGGAAGAGTCGCTGGGAATGGCTTGAGGAGAAAGGGGAGAGAGCGCATTTAGTGCATCCGAGGAACTGGTGCGCCCTTCTTCCTGCTTAAACGCACTATTGACACAATGTGGAGGGGGAAAGTTGAAAGTGGACTGAGTTGCAGCGACAGGGACTGAGCTACTCTCCTTCGAGCAGGCAGAATAGTCAAAGTGGCAGGATGCCTGCTTTGTAGAATGGGGTCCTCTAGGCATTTTCTTTGGTCGTTTGGAGAAGCCTCTCTCTTCAGCTCTATGTTGGGAGCGTGAGACTGTGGGATAGACACTTCTGAAAAACACCCATTGCAGCCTAACGGGCACCCATACGTTTAGGACCCTCAGGCTACTCCACCATAGAGCTGTACCGACGTACGGTCAATGCACGGAGCCTGACGGGAAGGTGTACAATCTACAGCGCACACTACAGCGAAATGAGAAATTCGAGCCGGACAACAAATTTCGCCGCTGCTTCCACTGTAATCGTTATTTTTGCTCAGTACCCACAGAATTAAGTTGCGTGATCTGCATTTACGAAGAAAGAGAGAAAGCGAGGGTCGCTCTGCTTACGTTTGCTGTGCCGGATGGTCAAACCGTTGCCACACGTTCTCAGGGGAGCGGGTGGCAGTCTCCTAGGCTTTATTACCGTCACCCAAATGCTTTTTGCTTGGATTGTTGGATAATTTTCGGTCTTTGGTACCTGAAGAAACAGAAACTCACAAAAACGGGGTCTTGACCGACACATTTTAAGCACATTTCAAGGCGTTCCTGTGCCCACAAGGTATGCATCAGTCTTGAGTACACGCAAATATAAAAGCTCACAAAGCTTACACGGGGTTCTTAACGGAAAATTATGACGTGGTGAGTAACCGAGGTCGCTGCTGCAACTGTGGTCAAACACGCTGATGAACAGAAGATAGCATGTGCCAGGAACTTAGGACATCCAAACACATAAGGCATGTACACAAATTCTTTTAGAGTGGAAAAGGGATTTTTAGCGAAGAACTAGTCTTGCAAGAAGGGGGAGACCAGCCTTAAACAGCTTCGCTGCAAAGGCTTAGCAAGCCAAAAGCGGGGATGAGGAAATTATTAAAACTATTAGCCTTATAGAAGAAACTGGCTCTAAACGTTGAAAACAAAGTGCGCAGTTGATCTGATCTGGTGGTCCATCGCTTCAACACATGCGGGCGACCACCGTGTCCGCTCATACACGCTTGGTAGTCGTCCTGAACTACAGCAGCAGTACGCTACAATGAAGCTCAAAAGAACCTAGATGGTGTCGACTTATAAGGCAATTATTGGTAGTAATATCTACTAGCTGAGTCGCAGTGGGGAAATAATGCGGCGAGGTCTCCTTGTAGCGCGTGAGTGACCCCGTGCCCATTGCCGCGAAGGGAACGACCATGTCTGACAGCAGTTGAACCAATGTGGCATTCCATGGCTAGATACGCCATTCCTCAAGTATTCATGTCCTAGATACAATCCGTTCTCTGCGCTTGGTGCCTCACCAGGGAACCCCTGTTGCTGAGGCCAGCCGGTGTCTTTACCACGTAGCTGCCTAATGCCGGCTGTAGTGCTGAGCCCAGCGTGGCAAAGAACACAGCCGGCCTTACAACTGACACCTATATTCAAGTACGTGTATAGGGTAAAAGGCAAGCTTATTGCCTGCAAAGCTTAACATCCAGGTAGACACGATACGAGACGTTAATCTCCCCACGGAACCACATGCTGGCAGCTTCAGAATGTTCCTTATTCTCTTGCTTCCTAATAAGCCCTTCAATTAAAACAAGTACAAGTTTTTTCCTACTGCATACACTACAAACTAATATCGAGTGCTGCAGTGTATACTAGTGGACCTCGGCTGAAACTGAAATTAGCGCCCAACTCCTACGGAGTTGGGCGCACAGCAACAGTTCAAGCACAGACGCGCATTCGTTCTCCTAGGGAGTTGTACGCCAGTGGTAGCGTCAATTTTTGGTAGGAAGCTTCAATATGCAAGTCTCATGAAGGTCATACCATGCTTCTAGTGGCACAACCAGAAAAAACATTGTAAAACGGATTGCTCCCATGAAGAGCTTCACTGTGACTACACCAACCCAACTCTAGCACCTAAAAAACGATCGAAACAATTTCAGAGAATAACTCCATCCAGTTCTTATGGGCATAAGGCAGATTCCTTAGTCTGTAAAAAAAAAGCTGTTCGAGTGATTTAACCGCTTTTTTGCAACGCGCATCCCCAAGTTAGAGCCTTCTAAGGAGCACTGAAGTCACCACTTGCCCTTCCACTCCTCCAAATTTGAACGAACGATGCGGCAAAAACCCAACTCGTTCAAAGAGTGGGCTTCCACGAGCAAAGCTATGCTCGCTGTCCTCTGCTGCCAGTCCTTTACGGATCTCTTGTGGAACTGACGTTCTGGACTCTGACTTGGTGGGCTTAAGTGGGACTTCAGCAGTGTCACGATGCGGCATCTTTGACTCTGGTGCGGAGCAAAACAAAGAGTCAAGTTCCTCCAGCGTGCAGTTGCAAGAAGTAAGAAAGAGTAGCCCATACGCCGGCATTAGCCGGTGAACGCACTGTACGTATTGCTCTGGAGTGTGCATAAGACAAAAAACGTCAAAGGTTCCCTTGTCAAACACAACGGGAAAAGGTGGAAGAGTGGTGGCCGGCTCGCATGAACACGAAAGCACACCACAGCTTTCCTCTTCGCTGTCCGCTCCACCATTTTGTTTGGACACTTTCGGCAGCTCGTACGCCTTTTCGCAGCAGCAGATGCAAGGATGATGCCCCTTCTGTATTTCAGATCCCTCTTCCGGCTTAAGATCTCTTAAGTCCGCCTGTCTTAGGCAAATGTGTGGGGATTTATCGCTGCTGACCTTGGGATATCTTCCCCACAAGTTGCACCGCGCCAGTTCAATGGCGCTGCGAGAATAGTCAACGCCTGCCAGGCGCTCAAAACCGCACCGACGAAGTCTAGCAAGAAACTGGCCCCCGCCGCAGCCCAAGTCCAACACTGGAAGCTTAGTAAATTCTTGAGAAATCCGCGGCCCCGTCCCTTGGCACCAATCACACTTGCCGCTGGCACAGGCATCAGTTTCGTTAGTATCCGCTCTACGTAGTGCATGCACCCGACGAAAGAACGGCTGTAATTGGTTGCCTTTAGAACATTTCAGAGTGTTAAGGACCCATGTGGCAATCTTCGCGCACTCCGGACCGAACCATTCCTCGCCGTCTACCGAGGAGCTGTCACTACTCCTTCTGCTGCTGCATCTGCTACTGCTCCTGCTACTGCTCCTGCTGTTACATTCTCTTTTATGCTCATTGCCTTGTCCAAAGCTGGAGCGGTAGGCTTTTCTTGTCCGCGCGTTAGTCAGTTCCCTCTGATATATTTCCTCCCACGTTGAGTGGAATGCGTGGCGAGACAGCTCATCATCCTCCATATCCTGCCCTGTGGATTCCTCTATTTTGTTGTGTTCTTCGGAGCCATGCCCTGCCCTATTCCCACAAGGCTGCGCCTCGAAGATCTCACCAGTTGCGCTTTGCATAGCGTGACCTGCTGCGAGTACCGAGAGAAAAACAAGAGCACACTTAGCCGAAAAGAGCGTCCCCCCTTGCTACGAAAAAGCTAAAAATGGAAAAGGCAAATTTTTTAAAGCAGAATAAATATACAGATCGACCAGCGTGTCCCAGAGCCAACATCGACCATGTCCCAGAGCCAACAATAGTCCGTAAGGCCATGGGGGCCCCATGTGGGGCCCCAATACCCCAAAGGAATTCGATTAAGCGCTCCTTATGATGTATAGCAAAATGGTGGGTACGTATTATCAAGATAACGAGCACTTTTACAAATCTACCGTCTAGGATGAGTAGGTTGTACGTCTTGAGTAAGTAAGGCTACCACGATGGTGTCTTCCGACCGTCGTAAATAATTCGTTGTTTGGAAGCATGCTGAAAGGAGAAATGCTCTAAGCCCCAGTCCCTTAGCTAAAAAAATAAGCTGATCCAAATTCATCATTTAAGGCGCTTTCTATGTTTTTTCGTAGTATTCTTTTCTAGCGGGAACACCGCGCTGGGGCAGGGTGTTCATCACAATGCAGATGTGCCCTGAAACAGAATCTGAGACTGGTCGTACATGCAGTGATCTCCGTCACTTGGTTCAACTTATTTATGTTGAAAAAACATGCAGATACTCCGATTTGTGCTGGGCCAAGAAGAAGTAGCTGTGCACGTCCGACAAACTCGTTTATCCGAACATCTAGGATGCTGCAAGCTACAGTTATCCGGAAATCCTGGAAACTGCTACGCAGAGTTTGGCTGGCAATTGTGGTGAAAAGCCTTGAAGACTCAGGGCCATGTGGACTTCAGATGAAGTATTCTTATCATCATCACTAAGCGAAAAAACGCTCGACTTCGTGCTATGCAGCTGCAGTTTACGAACAGCCAGTTGAGGCATAAATCTCTCTGAGTTTTACGTCGATACGGATTAAAAAATGCTCAGCCTAGGAAGGAATAAATAGACTTCGGTGTATTGAGCAGAATGACACAGCATACTTCGACAACGCAGTAGATTCAGGCGAATTCAGGCTCCGCTGCAAATATTAAAGGCCATTCACCCGCAAGGCGAAGATTGTATCGTCGAGATATGGGGGGAGAACGCAGTTGAAGACAAAGTGCGCCTAGCTTAACAATGCTCTTCGGTCACTTTCAAATGACAGGCTGAATCGATGCCTAATCTCAATTATTTTCACTAAAAGCATCAAAACCATCACAGGAATTAGCTCTCTGCTCCATGATAAAGAGTGTCGCTCTGTGGAATCTAAGTCTTGCAGCAGTTAGTTTGTTGTTTCGGAGGTTGATGAAAATGCTGGTGGCGAGAGCATTTGTGAAAATATGGACGAAGTGGTGGCGCCAACAAAAGCAAAAACACTTTTCCTGGAGGCCAAGCTCTCTCTGTAACCCTAAAGGTAAAAGGAAAGAAGGCTAGATTTTCTTCTGGTGCGTTTGTCTTTAGATAAGAATTTCTGTATCCAGGGCTGGGAATTGCGAGCTCTCAAGTGCACTTCCAGCTGCAGCGTTGTCTAGCTTATGTTTGGTTGCCTCTCTCTAAACGCAGAGCCCAGAAATGTTGGCATTTCGTGCAGCTAGGTCTCTGATATATTTAGGCCAATGATGCCCCAGCATAGGCTCAGACTCTGATGTGATGAGTGAGCTGTCGGCTGCGTAACCACTTTCTGCACTGTTAGCGAATTTCATTGCATTGTCTCGCAACTTGCTGCAGTAATTGGCGATGATGTTATTTTGCCCGTCAGCATTATTGCGCCGTTGCTTGCCACCGAACTCAGTAGTCGCGATGGCAGCTATCTGCCGGGGTTGTCAAATGGAGACAGAGACAGGGTGCATTGCGTGGCAGCTTGAATGCTCACTAGGGAGCTTCTGATGGGTTCATGTAGGGTTTTGTTTGTCGCCGTCAGCCGATTGCTGATGCCAAGCTGTGGAGCTGTCACACGAGGCCAGCAATGCGCTGGGCGGGGCTGTACCGATTACCTGGAGGTGTCTGTATGTTTTTGATAACTCGACACGAATGTTTCCTCACTAATGAATGAACGCAGTTGCTGTTCACGAGCTGCGTCTCGATATTCGCAGGCATGGAGAGTTCCAGCGGAGTCCGCTGGCACCCATAAACCATGGGCGGGAACGCCTTTAACTGGAAGAAGCACAGCCTTCTAGATAAACTCACAGCACTGTATCATGTTAAATAAAAGTTTTGTAGCTTGATGTGGGAGCCAACACTTAGACTCTTCCCCACGGGCCCCCCCCTTCCCGTGCTTGCCCAGCCAGATGAATGCAGCCTCCGGAAGTTCAACGATCGTAATCTGCAAAATTATATTTGGAACTTCATCGTATGAAGTTAGATTCACTTGGAGCGTGAACCATTGTTTTAAAGGGCACAACTTCACGAGATACCTCCCGGAGGGTCCGGCCACCCGCCGCTGTCCAGCTCTCCGCCAACTTCGTTTTTTCCCAAACCTCTGTAATTGTTTTAAGTTCCTTGATTTTATTCCTTTGAAATCAAATGGAGAGCTACACGCATGTGAGGTAGCCCCCTCCCAAATAGGAGCTCATTCTGTTTTTGTCTTCAGCTCTGTAGTGCACGATCACGCAGTCAGCTACGCAGCCGCATCGCGTAACTCTCACGTTTCTGCCAAGGGTGAATGAGCCAGCAATCAAGAAGCCGTAAGAAGGACGCTAGAATCTGAGTTGTAAAGAAAGGGAGAGGAGTCGTCCCCATACTCGCAGTGGAATTCACATTGCGCGGCTGCAGAGGGCCAGGTGAAAAAAACAGCGCCTCTGGCTATCATTGACGCTCGCTGCATGCAGACCCATGGCTACCTCCCCTCCATCTGAGGCACAGCAGGCCACTGTTCCATCCTTGCCCCTGCCAGTGCCTCGCGTGCGACTTCGCTTGGACCGGCGGCTGCTCCTGGTCTATGGGCTGCTGCTCTTGGATGTCGTGATGATTGGGATAACTTCACTGCAGCACGTATGGCAGCCGGCTAATCTTATTGACAAGGTTCTTCAGAACCACAACGCTCCACTGCACGCAGACACGTCGCCTGCTCTGCAGCCGCAGCTGCCAGTGGCTGTCAAGCGGGAACTCGGGATGTCTTGTTGCTGCGGCTGGCTGGCTTTGGCTGTAATGGGTATACTCTCCTTGCTTGTGTCTTATTCACCATCGTCTCTAGATACTGTTGCCACGGCCCCATCCGTGTCGGCCAAGGAGAGCTGTAGAGGTCAGGGCTCACCAACAACGACAACGGCCCGCCGTAGTCGTCCACTTGCTGTACAAACGAAGGACTCTGGAAAATGCGCAGCGTGTTTGCGCACAGTAGAGGAGGTAGAGCTTCAGGTAAAGCTCAAGTACCTTCTTGTAGCGGTCGCGTCCTTTTGCGTATTTTTTGCCCTCAACCTGATCGTGCAGATCCACGGGCGGTTCCAACAGAGCAAAGTGACTGTGGCTGCTCTTAAGACATTCGCAGCGGAAAACACAGAGAATGCGCAGATGATCTCTTCCCCTGGCCTGTACGGGCTCGAACAGAGAGACCCTCAGGGTTTCCCTTATGATGCGAAACAAAGCAACAGAGTGGATGGGGTATACAGCGCCTCTGATGCCAAAGGTGGCGCGCAGCTGTTTGTTGGAGAGATGCCATCACAGGACACGTTCTTTCCTCAAGGCGTTCACCCTCAGTCCCCTTCATACTTCTACTGGAGAGATTTCCGCTTCTGGATGGAGCTCGGGAGAGAGTGCTTTCTAGACGGAGAAATTCAGCTCTCTGGCTTGTGGGTGGTGCTGCACTTGGCAGCGCTGTTGGGGGGCCGTGGCTTTCTTCACTCGCCCCCAGCAATGCACGTTAGTGCAGAGTGATGAGTGGCAAAACACTGGAAAGCTGGTGTTCGTTTCTCGCCAGTAAGAAACGAACACCAACCTTCCGCGCCGCCTTACCGCTGGCAAGGCGGCAAACGAAGACACACGGATTTACGCTGCTGTTGCAGGCTGCTAAAGGACAGAGAATTCTGTCTGCAGGCGTGGCCCTGCGCTGTTCCTCTCGAGCAGGTGGCACGGCTCATTACTCTAGAACCGTGCAAAAGGGATGCAGTAGAGTCCTTTTTGTGAAGCGCGCAGGAACAAGCTTCTTTCTTACTCGGATTCCCCTGGCTTTAATGCATGAGAGTCAACCAATGTATGTCATATGAGGTAAATACCATGTGCTTGCAGCTTGCTGCTGGATAGATGCCCAAGAATACAACGGTATGCTTTCATTTCTCGAAAAGTCATTTTGCGTGTCATGTGCATAATGGTGTAACGACACGCGCTCCCTCCATGACTACCTTTTCAATTGCGTGGGGCTGCGCTGCAGCAGCTTGCGAAAAGCTTGAAGTTCGCATGAGGTGTGCAGCAAAGCCCGCGTTTGTTTGAACACAACCTGCCCAAGCATGTACCACTTTCCAAGTCACGTCCTTCCGTTTAGCTCGGAATTTTCGCAAGGACCCACAAAGTGCTCCCATGTATCGCGTATACCGCTCGCCACGTAGTGGCTCCCGGAAGTGGCAGATATAAGTTTTCAACCTATTGCGTCTGGTATAACTAGTTGGGAACTATTGGGTGTAATGCGTAGGTGGGAAGTCACCGCTGTCGAAACCGTCAAAAGTTTGGCAAAAGAAGTGTAAAGGCACTTCACAACAAGCGTTCTGCTGTAAGCGCAAGCTCCACCGTATCTCGCCAACGTGCGCAACGCAACAAAATGCGCCGCACTATTTGCTATGTGCAAGAAGAGCGCAAAACAGCCACAGCAGTGGTGCACAGAAACCCAGCAGGCACACGAAATAGCCCGCGTTGGATCTCGTGCAGTAAAAAGCGCCACTAAAAATTCAGTCGGCGCCACCCTACCCATCTAATCTAACGTAGTGTTGCCTGTGCAGCTGGCTGTCTCAGCAGCCGTGAAGCACTTCGAGCCTCTGCTGAAGCACTGCGCCGCAGCCCTTTCAGGCTGGGAAGACAGCACTGAACTACTGCGCCTTGTGCCATGAACGCTACGTGTGTCTATGGGCGTTTGTGCGTGTATGTATGCCTATCTGAAATGTTTGGCTCAGTCCGCTGTGCGTCGTCACTTTAGTACTATAAGCATTTCCGACAGAATGGCCACTGAAAAAACAGCCAAGGGTGTATGCGTGTCAGGAAGAGGTTATTCCCCTCCTTGCCCTGGTCTCCCACCAGGCCTTCCTTCAATTGCGTGCCAGTACCCTGTAACGTAGACACAGCTCAGCAGCAGCAAATAATAAATCCACGGTTTATGCCTTTAAAATCTAAAACTCTCAGAGCTATCAAGGGTCCCGGCCTGATATTCAAGTCTCATAATCTCCCCGTTCGCGCCATTACAAGTGAAATGCATTTCTCTTCTTATCTCACCGCGTGCAGAAGTCTCTGTAATCGACTGTATTGCCGCTGAAGAATTTCCTGTAGAATAAAAATTCACGGCAAAAGAGAACACCAGATTCCGTAACATTCGCAAACTTGCTCAAGTTAGCTGAACTTGAGTGCTCATCAAGGTCTCACTCATCATCCCAGGAACGCAGCTAAGTATTTGCTACAAGCAACTAAGTTGCGACAAACTTACGATTCGACCACGCTCATTTCCTCCTTGGTCAGAGGCTCGCCGAAAGTCATCAAAATGTTGCGCATTTGCTGCACAGTCAAAGTGCCACTTCCCTGTTCACCACAAGAGCACAAGTCCACGCATTTTTAACAGCCCAGGACTTGAATATCCCAAAAGCATCTAAGCTTTTACTCGAAGTACATTATCAAATCGAAGAGATTTCTCAGCAGCAGCTGCAGCAACAGCACTTCCAAACAGTTCCGCAAAAGACTAACATTCGGGTCAAAGTGAGCAAATGCTCCGACGAGATCTTCAATGTTGTCTTCAGGATGAGTGCTCTGAGCTGCGAACTGCTGGAAGGTGGCGTAGTCAAGTTGGTTTCCATTCTCTTGTTCGCATTTTTCGACATCTGCATATGAAGGGGCGAGGCCGAGCTGCCTGGCCAGAACTGCGGCGTCTGAAGTTGAGACTTTGCCGCCTGAGGCTTTCTCGTTGTACTTCTGTTGCATTTCGTCGTTTTCTACCATTTCTTTCAAAGCCTCTTCCATGTCTTCATCAGCCTCGCCTGCAGCGCAGCGGCCACACCGGGGAGGTCCTCACTAGTGCACACGGCGCGCGTTTGTTTGTTTTCATTCATTAAAAGACGAAAAAAGAACACAAAAGAATGCAAAAGACTCTCTATTTGGCAGTTTAAAGTGCGCGCAAAGTCCCAGCAATGCCGCCGAAGACAACAGCTCCCTGCGTGGCAGCAAAAGGGCTTCTCAGGCCACAAGTTTGACTCCAATTCACTCTAAGTGACAAACTAAGTGGCTCGGGCAGCTGACCTTCCGACTCCGAGTGCTCTGAGCCGTACGCATCTTCCTCAGGAACGGGCTTGGGCTTCCACTCAAAACCCGGAATCCACATGAAGTAATTGAGCTCCTCATCATAGGGCTCCAAGACCTCCCCGGGGCGGGGAAGCTTGTGATAGCAAATGGGGCATCCTTTCTCGGCTCGGCCCATTTTCTTGACTCTTCCCGAGGCGCAGGTAGCTGCTGGGGGCCGTCGCCGCTCCAGAGGTGGTAACAGAGTGAGGGGGGAAGGGGGAGCGGGACGAGCTGAACAGCAACAGTAAGGCATCTAGGAAAGCAAATGCTATTTGGCTCGCGACTGGGGGGCAAAGCATCACAGGGAACGAGAACATATACCACATGTCTGCCTAGCAGTGGCGCTGCACTCCCGCCGGTGCCGGGGCATCCGCGGAACAAAATCCCGCATGGGTTTGACTGCCCAGTATTAGGTTGCAGCGACTTTGCAGCCAGGGCGAAGCACTCAGTAGCCGCAGCTGCTGCGCAACAGGGCCTGCTCCCGGCTTGAACACACTCGACAAAGGGGGTCAGCAGCGCAGCTCACAGCGTTAAAGAGCCTTTCCCTATATATGCGATGCCGTTAAGGCCTCTATATTGAGGGTGGCTTCATACAGTACAGCTAAGAGACTCAAAAATTAGCACTCCGAGAATAGCTAGAAAGCAATCGATGCAGTTCTCACAGCCGCACCAAGGGGGGATTGAAGCGGAGGTGTTGACGCTGTTTCCGCCGGCACAGGGGAATCTTCGAGTCGTACAATAAACTTTTCGATTCAAATCGGGAACTATTTCGTACATGCAGGGAAGCACTGACCCAAGATGCAGGTGGTGGTGGGGCACCTGCGAGCCTCAACAAGCCACGCGTCACAGACGATGGACGGTCCATACAGCTGGTGAGAGGTCGATCCGTCGAAACTTAAAGAAACAAGGCGCATTTTCCCAAAATCCCCAAATACATGAGCTCCACATTAATAATTGTAGCACCTAAATCATTGTAGTATTTTGTATCCCTTCACTCAGATGGTGCCAGCCTCCCCGGGCTTAGCAGCAAAGTCTCTGCCGTTTCTGCACGGGCCTGGGTTGCGCCCATCGGTAATAAAGCCGTTTATCTAAGTTGAGGTTTAATGCAAATAATATTGTCAAATTGAAGCCATAACACGATTCATTGCCGCCAAGGCTACGCTGCGCCCTGTGGACGGGAGATGGTCGTTCGATGGCTTCTTGTTGGGCCTGATTCGGGAGCACAGCAGATCAATTTCCGTATTTTTTCCATATTCTGTCAAACCACCTCCACAGTCATCCAGTCGCTGAATAATTCAATTGTTAAGATGATCTTCGCGCTCCCTACTGGGTGGCGAGGCCTTAACCTACGGTTGCCTGAGTTAGATGTGCGGGCGAACAGTAGGTGAGTTGCTCGAAAATAAGAAAAATTGTTCGAGAAGGTTGCACTACAGGTGCTTACACTGCAGTATTCTTTGCGATTCTTTCCAGTTCCCACCGAACAACAATTCGTATCCAATATATGACTTGCCTAACGCACATTTTTGCTGTATTTCTGTGTCATTCCTTCCTGCATCCTTGCCTGGAGTTACAATTTTTTGAATTTGTGCCACTTCCCTAATAGTCGATTTTACATTGCGTCCTTACACCGAACTGTTGGGGGTCAATGCATGCACCAGAGAGGTTGGGAACGGAAAAGAGGTAGCGGAAAGCTTCTACTTGTGTCACTATTCTATTCGTCCCATGTGCTGCCTTCAAAGGTGAAACAGGCAGCTTTAGTGGTGCAAGAGCCGTAAGGAATTCAATATGAAGATTGTTCAGAATTATATATTTTTTTGGACTTGCTTAAATAGGGGCAACAAATACATCTTTATCGGAGTCTATTTATAAGAAAAACCAGGCGTGAATGCACGCACACTTACGGCTTTTAGAGCTATATTTTTTTCTCTGATGTACAATGCAGAAGTAAGACCTTAATTGTGCATCTGGAGCCTTAGTTGTTCAGTTCTTGTAGCGAGAGTCGGTCACTCATAAATGTCCATTAATGGGTGGGAATCAGCAGCAGTTAAAACGGATCCAAATGGCATTAATCACTTCAAGGCCACATCATTTTGGCCTAAAGATATCTTGTACATCATTTTGGCCTAAAGATATCTTGTTTGGAGTGCGCAAGTGGTACGTGAAGAAGACCCTATTTTTGAAAGCAAGCAAATCTGATCAAGTCCTATTGGCGGATGTTAAATGCTTCAGAACCCTGCATTGTCACACTTTAGTATTGAAAATTTTCTTGTTCGCCTTTGTGTCGCTTTATTCTTCAAAAGATCCATTTAGACTTGATAGGAATTCGCTTCTTATGAACGAAAACTTATACGGCTTCGGGAGTGCCTCGCTGCGAGCATATGCTCAACAAATCCTTCTGGCATACAACCAAAAGAATCAGAAAAGCTTATCTACTGTTGTAGCCAAATTTCCCTCTCTCCAACCTTGTCTGCAATGCTTTGCAAAGTACTCAAAGCTAGACCGAGTCGCTGACCAGTCATGCAGTTGCTGCCTGCCACTTTCTCGAGACCAGAGGTCATCTCAATAATTCCTCCATGCTGACCCAAGCTATCCTTCACACGCCTGTAATGCTGGCAACACACTGAATATATAGGACCCCTGCCTCTGTGTACTCTCTGAACAGCTGTTTACAGATTTAAGCAGTGAAACCCGTAGTCTGCAGCGGTGAAACAGAGTTTTGACAAGCGCATACGACAGTACTAATTTGTTTCCCTATTGGTAAGGACCTCGGCGTGGTGCCGTGTCTGCAGAGCCATTAAGTAAGGCACTGGCGACTCTTCAAAGGCCGCCATCCACTTCTGAGTTACTTTCTGACTGAGCCATACTTGGAGCCCCTTTGCTTTCGCAGTGTTTTAAAGAGAGGTGAAGGCCCACCCCTTCGCCGAAGACTTTGCGGGCTGTTTTTTTTCCCATCGTTTGCACGTGTTTTTGACTGAGCAACTTGCATGTTCAACAAATGTTGTAGTGCCAGAAACGCCGAATGTTGAGTTCAGCTGGAGCTGTGTGAGTAAAGGAGTGAAGTCAAGCTGACCTACGGCCCACTAGGGTCTACGGTCTCACCAGGTGCTATCCTAGGCGGCTGCATATGTAGCTTGATGTGTCACAGCTTACTCGTCGGATGAATTGCAAACGGTTTTAATTGATGAAACTGGAATCTACGAGGACTGGGGAGCGTGTCTGGAGGTGCTAGGCAGCGAACAGCTGGAGAAGACACTCTAGCAGTTTTGATTGCCCATACTTGGGAGCCATCAAAGGTGATCACAGGTTCAAAAGTGTGTTTGGCGCTAAGTCATAAGTGCCCAGGTAACCGCGTTAGGTCCACTAATTCTCTGGCGCGAATTGCCGGCACTAAATCTCTCTCCGGGGCCACCGATGCGGCGATGGCTTTGCGCAATCAGAGAGCTATGAATGTGTGACTGGAATGTCTAGGGAGCATAGTCAAAGCAAGTTTCCTTTTTGTCGAAATCTGTAAAGCTGTCGCTTAAGAACTATGCACGCAGTAGCAGCACAGTCCTACATTTCTGCTGATGTGCTGCGCCTGGCGCCTTTTCCCTTCATATAATGGCCAGGAAAGAGAAACAAATATTTTTTCCTTTGGAAGCCGTTCGTTTTCCCCGTAATTGTTTCATTTGCTAGCTGTGACTTGAGGCAATGCATAATCACTGACCCCACCGTGAGCCAGCCACAGTGCCTTCAGAACAATACACTGGTTTTGAATGCAAAGGCATCCAATGGAGTGGACGCTCGTGAGTCTTTCTCCATAAGTAAACTCGCAAAAGCGCTCACTGTCTGCTGTCGTGGGGCGCTACCACGGTGCATTTCACTCATCATTCATGGAATAAAGCATTAGGTATTATTATGTGTACATTGCTCAAGCAAAGTGATTCATTCTGCCTGTTGTTCTAGGTCTGGTACTACGTAAGTCACTTAATCCACTCATGTAGCCACAGAAGCTGTCAAGCGCATCCCGACTAATTTCGCGTGCCGTTGTTCCTTTACTATGCCTGAGAAGTCAGATCCTGCCTTAGTATTCATTTCGCTTATTTCTGATGGCACCAGATCATGAACTCCACCATGTGTATACCGCACTACTCAGTGTACATGGTGAGACTGGGTGGCGGAATGCTACACCCCGAGTACCTGTTTCAGGGGTGCCCTAGCGCCTGAAGACTCGCTGGCTGAGAATGACCTCGCGTTGACTGGGAATAAAAGTTAAATTTGGGACTAGATCAAGCATTTCGCAGCACTATCCCTACAGAAACATGCAGATCTTGTAGACGTGAGCCACGGCACCTCGCATGGGCCGCAGCAGTTGGCACTGCTGCCTCACTTAAACAGCGCTTCTAAAGTTTTCGATATGAATTGTTTATCTTGCTTTATTCTCAAAAAGCACTTTCCTTTCAATTTAGCGAAGGAAGGCGACAAAGGGTCTTGCGTTCTCACTCAGCCTCGCTCTCGGTACGCTGGAGCTTGCGAGCTGGCGCAGAGCCTAGGGGAGGCGGCACCCTTGGGGCCATCGGTTTGCCTTTTTCCTGGCTGGTGTTTATATCGTTCGTCTTTCTTTTGTATGGAGGGCCCGTACAATATATTCTTCATGTCCAAGTGAGATGGATTGGCCTCCGGCAGCATCAACTGCGCACTGGCCGACGCCGCCACCTGGCATTCCCATCCCGTAAGCTGGTGGGGTCAGGGGTTTTCTCTACATTTTTTGGCCAACGGCGATTTCCGAATTTTCCCCATCTTTGTGCTTGGCTCCTCTCAAGCTAGAGGCCCTAGAGGGGGCGCTTTGAGACGCCGTAGTCTCAGAGCATCCACAGGACGTTCGTCTGTTCCCGCACATCATCTGTTTCCTTGCCCGCAGTGTATCGACACCAGATGGAATGCATTTTTTACTCTTTATTTGCTACTTTTGAGCTGATCTGCGCCAAGAACAAATGAAGGGCCGCCGCATCTCTGTTTCGCGATCCTCTGAAACCCACTGATGGGCGTGTCTTCTTCCGAAAGGGCATCCGCGGGCTTTTCGGACTTCTCCCGCAGCCTCAAGGGCAAACAAAGGGAAATGTGCATTTACTGTTCACTTGGTTCTTTCTACTGCGAAACGACAGCCCTCCAGAAACCGGTCGCTTGTGGGGCTGATTGATCCTGCAGTTCTGTTTCGGCTCCCGCGGTGCAGCGGGTGTCTACGTCCACGGGGTGAATACGCACCTATATCAATTGATTCGTGGCGACAAAGTGTAGTTGGGGCATTGGGCTGTCTGTGAGCAGCTGCAGTGCTTCCACGCCGCAACCAACAGCTCGTTTGCGCTATCCATATGCATTCATGCTAGCGGTCAGGCAGCACCGGTTTCGGCGCCTTCTTATTTTGGACCTTAGCAACAGCAGGAAGCGCCTCACCCAGTGTGACTGAGGGGAGCACGAGTTCAATTTTCTGCTGCAATACACAAGCAGAACGCCTACACCGCAGAGGACAGGCAGGTGTTCCCTGCCTTCCGCTGCTTTCCTGAGGAGGGAAGAGCGCACGCGTCATCTATGGTTTTAAGAAGTAGTGTCGGGAGGGCCATTGCCAGTTGGAGTCCCCAGGCTTCCTGGTGGATTCGCACTTCGTGTGGATCCCCCTTTCTGGAACTGTCACTGGGTTGTAGGTACACCGCAGCCTGCGGGAGGCTGAGCACTTGATTCAGCAGCCACATTTCCCCTTGTTGAATAAAGTACTAGTGAAGTAACCACAGCCTCCAGGAGCTCCCGTGCTTGCCCGCCGCAGCGCTCGGCGGGCCCCGTAAACAAAGCGGCTCTCTCGTGTTGCGTTTGATGGAGGGCCCCCGACAGTTCTCGCGTTTTATTATCCGAGTTTGGTTTGCTGTTGCCGCGCTATAGCCTTCTTGAATTCGCCTTGAAGGGGCGCTGGTGGTCGCTGGGAGGCAGCTGATGTGTGTAGCACACATTGTCCTCATTGTATCTTGTTTCTGTCCGTGTTCGCTTCGCCTGGTTGCAAGTTGCTGAATAAAAGTTTCCCTGAGCACTTGAAAAGCACCTATTTTTATTTTTGTCTTCTTGTTCCTGCCAGCCTCTCAGCGCTGCAGTTCCCACAGACGGGCAATGGACGGCGACCTGCAGCAGCAGCAGCCGGGGATAGCGGCGAGCTCTTCTTACGGCCGCCCCTTCCAGACTATGGTGATAAGAGACACTCCAGGGTCTTGTATTGTCCCGGACTCCCTCTCCGACTCGCTGGCGCGTCAGCTCTCAGCGCAGCTCTCCAGCAGCGGCCGCATTTCCACGGACAGGTCCCCCTGTCTGCTGCCTTCCCCCTCCCCCCCCGCTGCAGTTTCGCAGTGGGAGGGGGCGGCGGTGGCAGCAAGCGGCGCTCTCTACCACGGGGCTGGGGGCAATCCCGGGCTGGTGGGAGAGTGGAGCCCCGGCGGGTCTGTGCCCGCCAGTTTGTTGCTAAGTTCAAGTACCTCTTCGGGCGTGCAGCAGCGGCGCGAATTCAAAACTGCAGCAGAGACGATGAGTGCTTCCAGCGGCGCAGTTACTGGGGAAGAAGGCTCTGCTTTCCTCGCCGCTTCCAGCCGGATCGCCGGCCACCCCACGCCGGCCACGCAGCAGCAGCCCATGGGTCTCGCGTACAGCCTCCAGTGCGCAGGCAGGATGGGCAGTATGGCCCCTCTGCTCTCCTCTGATGTACAGGCAGATGTTGTTCGTTTCGTGGTAGATGAACAGGGGCACCAGCGCATGCGCAGGGACTCTGCGTTGGATCTGCAGGCCCCTCCTGGCTACGAATCTATAGACCTATCTGTAGCGCCTTCCCTCGAGGCGCGACCCGTGGCCGAGCAGGATGTGCTTATTCAAGAGTTCAATGCACGCTCCAGAATTGGGTTTCCCGCCTCGGGAGAAGGCACCTTGGGCCTCGAAGCTGGGTTTTGTGGACAGCAGCCGCAGCCAGACTTCGCGAGGCGGCGGTCCTCGACCCTCTCGCCGTCTTCGCAGACAGCACGCGACAGAGCCGCCGCCCGAAAAGGAAGGAGTCAGCGGACTACACTGGACACTCCCTCTCCTTCTGTGGAGTCTGCCGCGTCTGCGCCACCTGTCAGCTTTACCCAGAACACGGGGGGGAGGGATGGGATGGCCCTGGCCAGATCCGAGCCACTGGAAAACGAGAAGAGTCACGACCCCGTGCATATGGATGTGGGTTTGTCTATGAGCAAATTGCAGGGGGAGGTCAGGTCGTTTGTGAGTATTCTGTACGACTCCGTCTTCAATTCAAGTCCGACGTGGCAGGTGCCAATGTACACGTCGGCGGCCCGCGGCGTACACACCCCGCAGCTGCCAGACGTCGTCGTTACCATGCACTCGCCCTGGTGCACAAGGAAACAGTGGCTGGACCCGCAGCTCGTCGGTGGCCGACCTCTTGAACACCCTGTTTTTGACCAAGGAACGGGCCACGCGGACGCACTTAGACAGCTCACAGCCCTGAAGTCGTGCATAGGGGACTTCGCGGTCACAGTGGAGTGCGTGCAAGCTTGCGTCGCCGGGCCCGGTCGCCTCTCTTGTGCCCTGAGAGGCACGCTGGTCGCCCCGGGCCTCCTGTCTCGCGACCCCGAAGTCAACGAGCCAGGCCGGGACGGCCACCCTCAAGCTCCCAAGATGGGCCGCTTTGCTCATTTCCTCACGCTTATCCCGAAGCACCTCAACGATGACACCGCAGACCCTTCAGGCGACGGCAGCAGGAATACGGTCCCGACAGATCCCCACCCCTGGATTTTGGTCGCTCGGAGTTTGTATTTTTTGATCGAGTCTGAAATGTTCGTGGCTATTAATGCGTCAGAAGGGACGGGGGGCGCTGCGCACATTTCCTCTCAGGTTGTCAGTGGCCATTCGCTATTGTGTGATGCGGATCTCAGCCCAGGAATCCCCAACGGCTTCGAAACCCCCCTCAGCGTTCCACCGGGAAGGGGTTCTCGAAGCGTGGGGCAACTGCAGGAGCTGGCTGAGCAGCATGTGGCTCCAAAGAACACCCCATTGAGCTGTTTGTCGCTAATGCTAAAGCCTGCCATTGCTTTGGGGCACGACCGAGGCGTGCCTCTTCCTGGGAAGGCCAGGGGCTCGCTGCCTTCCTGCGACGACCTCCCTACGGGAGCCGAGTGCATGAAGGCTGCAGTGGCCCAACTTGCGACGGGTCTGCTTGCAGATTCTCCTACTCGAAATCAGCAGCACATTACGGGCTCGGCTGCGTGGACCGCTTTTATGCACAATCCAGCGCCGCGGCAGCGGCGCAGCCGCAAGAAGAAGAAGTCGAGACAGGCAGGAACAAATGCTTCGGACCCAGAGACGCAATTGCTCTCCAGTAGTAGTCTTTCGGCGGTTGTTTCCCAGTCTGCATCGTTTCAGCTGCCAGCCACTCTTCAGCTGCAGTCCTTCGAGCAGCAAGCCATGCAAGACAGACGCGACGACCTCCTCAGCCTCACGTCTTTGCCGTCTAAAGGTATATTGACCCTTCCGGGCTCCCAAGGGGTCCCTCCAGATGCCTTTGAACGGACTGTTTTCGTCTCGTGGATTCCAAGAGCCGCACGTGCCCAGGAGCACACGGACAAGGAAGAAGCCGAGGAAAAGGTAGGAAAATGCACAAGTGTTGCCGGAGTAGATTTGCAAACGTGCCACTGCTCATATTGTAATTGGATGTTGGTGATTCGTGTTTCGTGTAGTCGCATGTGTAGTGTTCCTCGGCTACTCGGTCACTCCGCTTGTGTGTTTTTTCCTGTTGTCTTGAGGTTGGCGAACACCGGTTGTTTTGTTGAGCAGCTGGCCTTTTGTTTTGTAGATTTTGGCCGAAAGGTTACTTCTAAACCCTGAAGCCCTAAACGCTGGAACGCTAATCTCTCAAACAAAAAGGCACACAAATGTATATTTGTAGACGCAGCTCACGCTTGCTGGCTAACGGCGCAATTCTGCTGCCCGGTTGTTTGGTTTATGTTTTGTTTGTGGCGCAGCTGAAGACGGTTCTTTCGAGCGAGTTGGGTATTTGCGGAATTGAGCGCGTCTTGGTATTCCCACCTCGGGGCTCTCACTGTTGCATCACCTTTTTCAACTCAGAGGCATCCATGGCTTTCTTGTTAGAGTATGCTGGCGGCACGTTTACACCCAACACGGAGAAGTTTAAGAAGCGCATCTGCGCCTCCTTCAATGTTGAATTTGACAGAGGTATTCAGAGAGTTTTCATTCGTATTGAAGGGGTGAAGCTGATGCCCCCGGCAGGTCGCGCCGCCGACACGGAGCCGAAGTCTTAGGCCCTGGTATTTATTCAGCATCCATACTTGACCGTCCAAGCACTGCCTTGTTCGTCTCATTTCAATACACCGAATTGTATTTATAGTTATAGTTTA
This sequence comes from Eimeria necatrix, assembly GCF_000499385.1. Classification (NCBI taxonomy): domain Eukaryota; phylum Apicomplexa; class Conoidasida; order Eucoccidiorida; family Eimeriidae; genus Eimeria; species Eimeria necatrix. The sequence goes on from NW_013654619.1 coordinate 50,588, forward strand.
TATATTGTATGCAATTGTCCTTAATTTCGCCCACACCCCGTTTACAAATGGTCTCCACCTCGCCGACGTGGCCCCACGTGGAGATGTGTTTTTGAGCTTGTGTTGATTGAAAGCCCACATTGCTCAGGTCTGCGTGCGTTTATCGGCATCAGCCGCCTGATATAATATTCGCACTCCTCGTTATTTGCCGGTCGCTCCTCCTCCAGGAAACTGGCACGCGTGACAGATGGACTCACAGAGCCGCGCTCAGTCTCAGGAAGCTGTAGAGCATGTCTGCCAAGTATTTCGCTTGTTCTTTCCATCCGGCGACTTGGGTAAAACTCGCCGTAGAATGGGTCACAACACTGCTTAACTATGCTGTAGTGTACATCTGCCCGGCAGAAGCGCACATAGATTCGTCCGCATTCTGCTGGAATCGCATGCAAGAACGACTGCGTAGATGTCCGTTCGGGCCGTTTTGATAACCTTGGCCTCACTGCGTCGCCAATACAGGGAGCCGCTCATGGTGGTTTTGCGTGTTCGCGCCTTATCGAGGGTGACTCGTGCATTTGACAGCCGACGCTGTCCATGTTGTGCCAAATGGCACTGATTGCTGTCAGGTCCCCTTTGGCCTTAGTTCGTGCACTTGTTTTCGACCGTGGGTGGTGTACAATCTGGCTTTGCGCATATTTAGTAGATATAGGAAGTATCATGTTTGGCTCCGCCTCAATGTTTTCCGGTACACACAGACGGGTTGATTTCCACTCAAGGAATGTTTCACGGATGACGTCTACATGCAAAAGCGTGGCTTTTAGCGGGCCCCATACTTATAGTAGTCGTTACTACTTAGAGTTCGCATGCGGTGTGGTGGAGCCGATGCAAAATGCGGATCTGACGCACTGTAGTGATGTAGTGCCTGCGAGATTTGACAGGTTGCTTAGGCCGGAGTGACTAAGCTAAAGGCTGCCAAGCTGGAGTGCAGCGAAGCCATTCCTTTGCCCATCTGTAGTTTGTATAGTCAAGCAGAGAGACGCTAATGTTTGCGTAGTATGGTAGTGTACCTTTGGCATTTTGGGCTGTGGAGCTGCTCAATAAGCGCTCCATTGTAGAGGCGCATGTATGCATTTTGAACAAACAAAAGCAAAACTATCCAGGCCCGCTGCTCAGTGCATGCACCATCTTGGAGTAGCAATGTCCAGTGGTACAGCAGCTACCTTTGTTGGAGCGCGGCGCCCTGCTCAGCAGAACCGATAAGGGCGACGTGAGGAGTATAATGTAAGAAGATGTATCCTTACGCAATGTACACGCATTATATCGACGTATTATGTCTCCGCAACTGCCAGTAGTTGGTGTTGTCAACAGGCTCATTTTCTTGTGGTAGGTAGTGCATGAACTGATGCCTCTATTGGCTTTTGCCATGTTGTAGTTTCTTGTAGTCAGCAACAACAGCTGATCAAAGGTTTTATTGGTTAATGCTGGCAGTAAGTGGGGCAACTACGGAAAGTACAACAGAGAGACCAGTGGACACTCGCGAGCATCCGTCCTTGGTCACAGCCCTGATCCCTGTACAGCGGGACCTCGTTGATGTGGTTGCTTTTGCTCTGACTTTGTCTAATGCAAAACACGATGTGCAGCACGTGTGAATGAATTCTTTTTGTGTTACGCACATCCTTTTCCCCAATTCATCCTTGTTCTCTGCTTCGCTACGCCGCCACAATCGCAGCGGCCAAAGCCGACGCAGGTGTGCGGCACTGCAAAATCCCGTTGCACAATGGAAGGCGACGAGAGCGGCTGCCAGTCCAATTTTTCCATCCCTCATTGTGGCTGCTGGAAGCAGACTTCTGAGAAGGGGGAACACATCTGCAAAAGTCGCGCTCGTCCCGGCGCTGCTGCTGACGCCTCTCAGGAGCACTGGAGAGATAGTGACTTTCAATCGGCTTCAGATGCCCAAGGAGGAGATGACAAAAAGTCAGAAGGAAGCAGGAGCCAAGGCCGAATCAGCAATGCATTAGTTAGCGCTAGAGGCGGGATAACAGCCCTATTTCTGGGCGGGCTATTCTTTGCCTTGTCAGCTGGCCTCCTGATGGTATTCTACGCGGCGGTCTGCTGCGTCATCGCCGGTGTAGACTTTACAGAGAGCGCTGTGGGCCGTTTTATGTTCGATCAAGCTCCGCTTTTGGAGAATCTCGCCCGACTACCCCTAAGCGTTGCTGTCGTATTCGTACGGGCGGCGATCTTTATCTACTTCACATTTATTGAGTGGTTCATCGACTCCTTTCATTTGGTAACGGGTGTTTTGAGGTTCCTGTTAGTAGATCTGGCATTCAACTTGTACGATATGTCCATGGAGTACACGCGTTGGTGCCCGTGGCCGGCGATCTTATTGTATGGCGCGTTCTGGGCGCTTTTGCTCCAAGGAGTTCTTCTCCTGTTCGACTTTGGCCTGGGTGAACTGTATGAGAAAGTTAGGGCCTACTTATCTCTGCTGAAGTCCGTCGCAGACTTGGCAAGAAGGGGGGAAGAACTCAACGCGTTGCACCCTTCATTTCCCTTTCCACGGGGCAGGCCACAGCGCAGCTACGGCCAGCGCAGTGCTGCGTATTCCTCTACGGCGGAGGAAGCGGGTGGGGTCAGGAAGGTGGCGAGCATCCCCAAGAGGGGAGGTGCCTCAACAAACAGCTTCGCTGAAGGAACGCCCTTCAAGGCATTTGTTTGTCAGGCATCTGCAGACGAAACTGGAAAGTGCTCAGAAGGCTATCTGTCGTCAACTTCGAAAGCCCCCACGGGACTGGCTGGATCTGCTTCCCAGGCTGCAGGAGAGGGCAAAGCGAACAAGCCTGACTTTGATTCGAGGACCTTGAATGCAGACTCGTCAGAAACAACAAAAGCACATGTGCCAGAGACCCTTTTCCGACAGCTCAGAAACAAAAGGAGCAACGCCTTGTTTCCCCCAAAGCTAGAGAGAAAGGCGTTCCAGCTCTTCTGTTCAGGCAGTGTGGCAAACGAGGGCGACACAACGGAGTCCCTAAGTAGGCCTTGCATGGAACTGGAGATGAAAAACGCAGCGGGTTGGCCTCGCGATGTTTCTTCTGAACAGCGATGTGTTGAACCGATGGAGCAGTTGACCCCAGTGTGTTACGAAATGGAAGAATTTGCGAGTAACTTTCCAGAAAACGCGCCGTTTCTCGAAACCCCAGCTGTCGAAAGTGAGGGCGAATGCGGGGACGCGGATTTCGTAGACCACGAGTGCGAGCCAGAGGAACTTGGCGTCAACAACGATGACGACTGGTGCATTGTCGCACCTGAGGTCACCGAGTCAAGCACAAAGTTTTGCTGAGGCGCTGTGGCCGCGACAAGGGGAAGTGCCACAAGTGGGTGTTATGGGCACTTCCAGGTTGTTCAGTGCCCACCAGAACAAAGTAGGGTGGTGGCGCATGTCAATTCTCCACTGCACTTCGCAGCGAATTTGCTGCTGCTCAAGGCGGCCTTGCGCGCAGACTGAATTGCAGACCGAATTGTGAGTCATACCCGCCGAGTGTCTTGCATGGAGCGTGTCGGGCTGTGATTTTTACGGTTGTTTTTTTCATGTTTCCGCTTCATAGAAAGGCATGCGTTGATCCGGGGAGTCTCGCCGGGACAACGTCACGCATCAGCTTATTACGGTTGACCGAAGAAGACGCTGTATGCAGTGTACGACCTACGCCTCTTTCTAGCTGTAGGCGAGGACAGCAAGCTTGGCTTGAAGGCACACAAGGGCCTGCATTGGCGAGCGTTCAGAGCCTAGTGGAGGTTCCACACATGCACACTGCGTGAGCAGATTATGAGCCTGCCAACGCAGAACCAGGGGCTCGCTCTTCGAAAGATGCGAAGATAAAGCTTTCAGCTGCATATGCATCTTTTTGAGAGTTTCGACAACAACAGACATTTTTAGGCATACGGGAAGATCAGGATGCAGCTCTCCTGTGCAAAGCATGGCAGTGTCCCAAACTGTTTTAACAAGAACCAGATTGCAGGAGCGTTTCTTCTTGTGTCACAGGGCAAGCTGCGTCCTTCTGACAAATGTAGTGCAACCCAGCATACCAGCAGAGGCGTTAGGCCTACGATTTACAACTTTGAGCACAGTCGCTTGCAGCAGTCCACCGGCCAGGAACAGAAATCCCGCGGTGCGGTTTCGTATGCCCCATACGAGTTCATACAGCTAGCAATAATATCGTATACTGGCTATTCACTGCTACAAAGACGAACTGTCTGGGCTTAACAGTGCATTAGTGGTCGCGTAAAGTTCGGGTGAAATATCAAAAATGCGGTTCCCATCAAAACATGGCAGCAGCTGCTCTTGGCCAGTGTTACATGCAGAGAGTGTAGGAAATCGCGCAGGAGAAACCAAGAGAGAGGAATTTTGGTTTTTGAACAAAAGAGTATTTGGTAAGGAGCCAAATAAGTAACTAGAAAATCGTTTGATGGAACCCTGTTTCATTTGAGCTCATTGAGTTTACCGCTAGCTAGTCAAGTTCTACAGGGTCATCATCTCTATCAGCATCTCGTCAGGCTATTCCCAAGAAAGATTGTCTACCCGTCACAACAGTAAGCTACGACGACTGCCCAAAATACCAGTAAGACAGTCTCTGCTGCGCTTGCAGCCCGAGAGGCACTGGAGCACCAGCTAGCGGACACGAGCAATATGCGGGCAACGTAGAACCTTTGTACCACTATTCCTTCTCACAGCTGATATAAAAAGCACAAAACTTAGGTTCTATTGAACGGTGGTAAATTTTCCGTAGAAAGTTTTCCTTGAGGCAGCAGTCTATGGCAGCGCTGCAACTTCTGACTTCGGGCATTCTGTGAGCTCAGCGGAGGTTTGTAGAGGTTCATCTACTGCGAGTCAGGTTGTGCGAGAGCACAGGAAGAAGCCAAATACTGATGCTGTTTCTTACCGTACTGGGTTTCATTTGGGAAGGGTTTTCAGTGTCTGTCACACGCCTCTAGAGGTGACAGTAGAATGGGGCGTAACAGAGCACCGACGCTAACGTTTGCTCACTGGAAGCTACTCTACGTTGACTCTAATATACCCCCTCAACCCGCTAAATTATGCTTAACGACTGCTGGCTCTGGGCTATTTCCGCGATATTTATTGAGTTTCTCGCCTAGGCCTGCAATCAGGACTCTTTGCGTCTCTAAAGGCTATTGAAGAACACAAGGGCGAATATACAGGGCAGCAGGCTGCTTCAGCTGTTAGTCCTCATAATTCTGCCGCAAAGCTACCGGGATAATTTCCGTCGTTCACCTAATTCATTGCTTCACGATGAGTGCGCCCACATTAGGTCAGGAAGAGTAGAGAACATGCATCTGATTGCATGGGATGTGCTAATATTGAAAGGAATGCTAGAGAAGCAGGCAAGACCGTGACGCCGCGTGCTCATTTGGGACACCAACGGAGTACTGAGGATCCAGAAAAACCAGACCTGGCAGTTACCTAGTAGCTGGTGACATTTACACGGTGGCAAACTAAGTAAACTCAGCAGCAGGTCTGCAGCCAGCTGCGAAACGCGGTAACTGCGACTCGTGGTGAAAGCTGCGACATAAGTGCTGCATATGGCCCTATTCAAGATGCAGCCAAGAGCCTCATATCCTTGGCTGTGCCCTCGCTACTCTCTTTCATTGCGCTAGCAATGGTTGTTCCTAGAGCCAACATAACGAGGCAAAAGTGACGCCTCTTGCGCGGCTGGCCAGCATAAGGAGCCAGAAGTTTCGCCTGTAGAATGGCCTATCACACCTGAAGGCATAAGTATCGTCTTGAACGTGGTGAGCCACTACGTAGATGAGGGTCTCTTAAAGTCGCTGTATGCTTATCTATGACTAACTTGTACTTGTGCCCCAGAACTACAGTGGAAGGCTGTTTGTCAACTAAGCCCCATACTTGAACCCACAGCCCCCAACACTGACCATGGGTGTGTACAGCCGTCAAGAACTTGTCCTGCTTGGCTGGGGCCAGTTTTCACGGACATAATTTTGCCCCCAACTCTTAGCAGACAACTGTTAGCATCTTACGCAGTCAGCTACACCGTCCTTACTCATTCAGCCTCAAAAGCATCTACGTAAGATATACACCGCCATGCCACAGAAGTTCCTTCGCGGCCTTTACGGGGACGCCGCAGCTTTCGAACAGCAAACTTAAAAATGGTTTTAGTTCATCGTTAATAACAACAACTCAATATCACCACAGAGAATGGCGATGAGTGGATATCATAAAGACGAGGTCTTCTGAGACTGGGATCAGCAGAGGTGGGGTGGGGCTTCGCAGGGTGCTGCAGGCGCATCTCTTGCCCACCGCCACAGGTGCACCCCACCGCACTTGGGGAATGGCTGTGATTGCTCAGCATCACTTTTGTGTATTTCAAGCTCGTTCAACTTCAAAATATAGACGGCTCCTTGTGGCGCAGGCCCCAGAAGCTGTAATAGCATTCTCTCACGTGCATTTGGTTGTGTTTACCCCCAAAGACTTCCGTCGCGAAAATGGAGAACAAGGAAACATTTGCCTTCAACGCTGATATTCAGCAGTTGATGAGTGAGTTTTCGTATAAATGCTGTTTTCTTTTTATAATATCGACTTATTGGCGGCCTTTTTCTGGCGGCGTGCACTGCTAGTGGAGTGTGGCCATGCGGTGTCCACGCATCGCGTCGCGGCTGTCTTCGCTGGCTGTGGCGTGTCTTTCCTTCTTCGAGTTTTAGCGAAGTTTGCGGGAAGTGAAATCCCAAACAGTGTATGGCGTTGTGGAAGCAGGGGATTGGTGATGGCGGGATTGTGTGCGCGTGCGGGCGCTGGTGTGTGCAGGCTTGATCATCAACACGTTTTACAGCAACAAGGAGATTTTCCTGCGTGAGTTGATCTCGAACGCGTCCGACGCTCTGGACAAGATCCGCTATGAAGCAATTACGGACCCGGAGAAGCTGAAGACGAAGCCGGAGCTGTTCATCCGGCTGATCCCGGACAAGGCCAACAACACGCTGACCATCGAAGACAGCGGCATTGGCATGACGAAGGCAGAGCTGGTGAACAACTTGGGAACAATCGCCCGCTCGGGCACGAAGGCCTTCATGGAGGCCCTGCAGGCCGGCGGGGACATCTCCATGATTGGCCAGTTCGGCGTGGGTTTCTACTCCGCCTACCTGGTGGCGGACAGCGTGACAGTGGTGTCGAAGCACAACGACGACGAGCAGTACGTGTGGGAGTCCGCGGCCGGGGGCTCCTTCACTGTGCAAAAAGACGACAAGTACGAGCCTTTGGGCCGCGGGACCCGCATCATTCTGCACCTGAAGGAGGACCAGGGCGAGTACCTCGAGGAGCGGAGGCTGAAGGACTTGGTGAAAAAACACTCCGAGTTCATCTCCTTCCCCATCGAGCTGGCTGTGGAGAAGACCCACGAGCGCGAAGTGACGGAGTCCGAGGACGAGGAGGAGAAGAAGGCCGACGAGAAGGCCGAGGAGAAGGAGGGCGAGGAGAAGAAGGAGGGCGAGGAGAAGAAGGAGGGCGAGGAGGAAAAGAAGGAGAAGACCAAGAAGACCAAGAAGGTCAAGGAGGTCACCCGCGAGTGGGAACAGCTCAACAAGCAGAAGCCCCTCTGGATGCGCAAGCCCGAGGAAGTCACTGAAGAGGAATACGCCTCTTTCTACAAGTCCCTTTCGAATGACTGGGAAGAACACTTGGCTGTCAAGCACTTCAGCGTCGAGGGCCAGCTCGAGTTCAAGGCCCTCCTCTTCGTCCCCAAGAGGGCCCCCTTCGACCTCTTCGAAACTCGCAAGAAACGCAACAACATCAAACTCTACGTGCGCCGCGTCTTCATCATGGACGACTGCGAAGACATCATCCCGGAGTGGCTGAACTTCGTGAAGGGCGTTGTCGACTCTGAGGACTTGCCCCTCAACATCTCCAGGGAGAGCCTCCAGCAGAACAAGATCCTCAAGGTCATCCGCAAGAACCTCGTCAAGAAGTGCCTCGAGATGTTCGCGGAAATCGAAGAGAAGAAGGAAAACTACGCCAAGTTCTACGAGCAGTTCTCCAAGAACCTCAAGCTCGGTATCCACGAAGACAGCGCCAACCGCGCCAAGGTAAGCGGAAGAACGTGATTTCTCCCGTTTTAATTCCTTAAGATCTATCTTATATCTATTCATTTTAATGGAGCATGTGAAATTCACGCAGAGTTGAACAGAGATGGTGTGAGTCTTTATATGAGTGAGTGATTGAATTCGTGAGAGCTGGCTTGTATGTCCAAGGCAAATTCCCGTGCGTTTTCCGTTTGTATCGGAGTTTATATCGCAAGGGCCAGACACCTTGGGATAATGCACCTCGGTTCACTTTGGCCCATGTTCTTTGGTGTCGGTGCTGAGACGCGGTCCTTGAGATCTCTCCCTGCCTGTTGGCTTACCGGTGAAACTGCCGCGATCATGGGAGTAGATTGCGTTATCCGCGGCACAGCTTTTGCAATTTTGTTTCACAAATGGATTAACTTGGCTCCGGGATGATCGGGAACATGCACCACGCCTACACTGCATTGCGGTGCCTGTGCGGAGGATATCCCAAACCACACTCAGTCCACTGACGGTCTTTGTGGAAGGCTGCGCTCCATTGGAAGACTATTTCATATCTTGTTCATTTTAATAAAGATTGACCAATGTCAAGTGCGTTATAGGGAGAAGAGCGACTCCGGAATGCAAGTCCGAAGTGTTGTGCTTTGCTGGTGCGTACAGATCGCTGAGCTGCTGCGCTTCCACAGCAGCAAGTCTGGCGAGGACATGGTGTCTTTCAAGGAGTACGTGGACCGCATGAAGGAAGGCCAGAAGGACATCTACTACATCACTGGCGAGTCTCGCCAGACTGTGGCGAACTCTCCGTTCCTGGAGAAGCTGACGAAGAAGGGCTACGAGGTGCTGTACATGACAGACCCCATTGACGAGTACGCAGTGCAGCAGCTGAAGGAGTTCGACAACCACAAGCTGCGCTGCTGCACGAAGGAGGGCCTTGAGATTGACGAGTCTGAGGAGGAGAAGAAGAAGTTCGAAGAGCTGAAGGCCGAGTTCGAGCCGCTGCTGAAACTCATCAAGGAGGTGCTGCACGACAAAGTCGACAAGGTGGTCCTCTCCAACAGAATCACCGACTCCCCCTGCGTGCTGGTGACCACTGAGTTCGGCTGGTCCGCCAACATGGAGCGGATCATGAAGGCTCAGGCGCTGCGGGACAACAGCATGACCAGCTACATGGTCAGCAAGAAGACCATGGAGGTGAACGGCCACCACAGCATCATGATTGAGATTAAGAACAAGGCTGCTGTCGACAAGTCCGACAAGACTGTGAAGGATCTCATCTGGCTGCTGTACGACACGGCCCTCCTCACCTCCGGCTTCAGCCTCGAGGAACCCACCCAGTTCGCTGCGCGCATCCACCGCATGATCAAGTTGGGTCTTTCCATCGATGATGATGAAGAGGCAAAGGATGATGACCTTCCCCCTCTGGAGGAGGTTGAGGGCGCTGCCGACGAGGCCTCCAAGATGGAGGAAGTCGACTAAGAGGTTTGCATGCGCTGGCGGGCGTGAGGGAGAGAGCAACGGCAAAGTGAACGTGCAAAACATTTCTGCATGCAGGCGATGGTCTCGTGCGAAATGTTCGAAATCCAAATTGTTAAGTGATCGCGAGGGTTCACAGATTCTCTAGATACAAATTCCTGCGCGGGGCAACTGCCCCAGTCAGGAACTGGCGAACAAGACTCTGAGCTTCGAGCATCAAGATTTTGCTATTGATGTTTCCCGCGTCTTCCACACCAGAACACTTCAGCGAGTAGCATCTTAGAATTCATTTCGAAGCACAAGTGCGACGAATTTAGATATCTAGTGGAAGGACGGAGTAGTGTGAGCTTAACGAGTAGCCGATTGTTAAAGCCCATTTCGGTTAGGGAATAAGTAACTTGGTGAGTTTGCAGTCGTCTGGATGTACGGTAATGTCTTGGAATAGTTACAAGCTTTATTACCAGTTCAGCATTGGCCTTCGGTGGCAGTTCCGCACATTAAGGCAATGCGAAAGTTGCATTTAGTGGGTGGCAAGTTGGGCCCTGGGAATAGACTGTTCCAGCGAGTTAAGAGGCTGGTACATTTATTTGCTTTGAAAATCAACCGGGATTATCAAATTTGTGCAAAAGGGCGCAGCAAGGCGGCAAATGCCTTAATTCTTTGCTGCTTAGTGCCCAGGGCAGATCGCCACTGTTGACTTGCTGGGTTGTATGCACCAGCTCCTCATGCACACAGTGCAGATGGATGCTTTAACAAGAATGTATCGAACAAGATAATTTGAATTTTATACTTTCGAACTTTAATTCATTTATTTACGTGTTAAAACTCGTCAGCCACAAATGGCCGGCTCCGTCCATCGGTCCCAGAGAGCAGCAGCGGCTGGGCTGCTCGCGTAGTTATTCTCTCTGTCTTCTGCAAATCGCTAGATCCCCGAAGTAATTAATTTACATAATTTAAATTGCATTTCTGCGTCAAAGAAAAGGGACTTGTGTCCTTCTGAGCCTTCTGGGCTCCACCATCGATCGATTGTTGAGATGGTTTCGGCTGCGGTTGGTCTTCAGTGCTGCAGGGAATGATCACCTCTCAGCTTTCCCGCGAGATATTTGCCTTGAACTTGAAATGGCAAAAGTCTTTGGAGTTTTCTGCAGATGGCTCTTTGCCTGGAGCCTCTGAAGAAGGCACACTTGAGGCAATTGCAGCGGGACTGCAGGCTTGTGCAAAAGAAATTCAAGAAAAATGGAGTGTGGAGTTCGCCCTCGCCAAAGACGGGCAGGGCTGGGGGCCCTCCCAAGACGCTGCAGCAGCAGCTCTCACTCAGGCTCTCCTGGGCAAGGAAGGCTTGCTGGGAACTGTTGCTGCTGCTGCGCTGCAGAAGGGGCCGCAGCAAGTGACCCTCAAGAAGCTCGCGCTGGACCTTTGCCGCACATTTGTCTCACTTGAACTCCCAGCTGCTGCCTCTGTGGGCTCTGAGACCCTCGCGGAGCTAACAGTGAGTTCAGGGGGCTGACAGCTGAACTTGCTGCCCCAGACAGGGGCTGTTCTAAATTTCTCGCGGCCTGACTTCACCGCTGCTGCTGCTGCTGCTGCTGCCGCGCACTCTGCTGTGTCTGGTTTCTACAGGAAAGCTGTCTCAGCGCTGCAGCTGTGGACCCGGCCCACAAGGTCAAGCAGGCGGCGCTGAGGCTCCTGCGGGCGGCCTTTGCTCCTGAGACAAGTGGGGGCCCCTGGGGGCCCCCCTGGACTGCACTGCCTCTGCCTGCTGCTGCGCTGCAGCACATGCTGCGCCGCCTAGCAGCAGAACTCAGCTGCAGCGACAAGCGGGCGGGCTCTACAGTCCGCGCCGAGCTTTTGCTGCTCTTGGGTGGGCGCCTTTCCGAAGTCTTCAGAAGACCCGGAGCTTCCATGATGAGCTCAATAGCTGCAGCCAGAGTAGTAGTCAAGCCCCTCAAAAGCTGCTGCTGCTGCTGCTGCTACTGCTGCTGCTGCTGCTGCTTTCGTGTGCTGTGCAGCTGCGCTGCTGAGCCGCCTAAGGGACTACCCCGAGCTGACTGGCCCCTGGCTGCTGCCAGTACTGCAGCAAATCACCTGCCGCCTGGGGGCCCCAGAAGGGAAGCTCAGCGCATCCCCCACGGAGGCCTTGGGGGCCCTGGAGGCGCTGCAGCAGCTGCTGCACAGCCACAAGACCCTGGGGGCCCTTTTGCCTGCAGAGGTGTGGGGCCGCGTCTATGCCTACGCCGTGACTTTGGGGGCCCCCGAAGGCCAGGAGAGAGGCCAGGGGGGCCCCCCAGGGGGCCCCCAAGGAAGTGCGAAGTCATACCAGCAGCAGCTGCTGCAGCCTGCTGCCTTGGACCTCCTGGCCGCCGGGGCAGAGACCTTTGCTCCTTTTCTAGACAAAGACATTTCCCAGGAGTTTGCTGCTGCATTGGAGGCGACAGGGGAGGGGGAGCTTCCCCCAAACAAGCTAGGGGGGCCTGCCTCCTGCGAAACCAGCAGCAGCAGCAGCAGCAGCAGCAGCAGCAAGCAGTGCAGCAGACGGGGCACCCTGCTAGATCGACTGCTTGGCTTAGCCGCCTCGCCTCAAGTCTCTGTTGCAAATGCAGCAAGGCGGGCCCTAGCCCGCATAATGCGGTGCCTGTGTGGCTCTGTGGCCATGGGGGCGGCAGGAGCAGCAGCAGCAGCAGCAGGAGCAGCAGCAGCAGCAGCGGGAAGCAGCAGCATCTGCGGCAGCAGGAGCAGCTGCGACGAGAAACTAAACAGGCCCTTGCTGCTGTGCACTGTCCCGCTGCAGCTCTTTGGGGCCCGCCTTGTCTCTGAACTCTGCAGCGCCAGTTTGCTGCCAGCAACAGAGGCTGCGTCTCAGCCTGAAAGTTGGTGGCAGCAGCAGGGCTGCAGGGCGCTGCTCGTGCCCCACTACATAGGCATGCTATCTGCTGCAGAGCAGCAGCAGCAGCAGCAGCAGCAGCAAGGGTTTGCTGCTGCTAGGGCCTGCCTCCTTCTGGCGAGCGCTGGCTGCGGCCCCGCCTGGCAGCAGCTCCATGGCCCATCTGTGGCGAAGCAAACTCTTCACTTTCTGTCTTCTGCTGGGGAGACATTGTGTTTGCTGCTGGGGGAAAAAGATGTTTCTTTTGCTGCTTTTCCGGCTGCTCCTGCAGCAGCAGCAGCAAAAGCTGCTGCTGCTGTTGGGGGGTCAACTGCCGGCTCCGCGCTTTCAGAGGAAACAGCCGACGCCAAACGCCGCCGCATCTCTCCCGAGGCGCAGCAGCAGCAGCAGCAGCAGCAGCAGCAGCAAGAGCCTGCGGGCGAAGTGCATCCCCCAGAGGAGCTGCCTGATTTGCCTGTAGAAGAGTCCCAGAGCAGCAAAGTCGAGAAAGTACTGCTGCTGCCTGCTTCTTTCTGCAGACTTATAGAGAATATTTCTGTTTCCTTATTTAAGCTGCATGCAGAGGCCGGGGCCCTCCCGCGGGCTTTGCTGCCAAAAGCTGCTGCAGCTCTCGGAGCCGCGCTGCGGGCTTTGTTGCGGGCAGCAGCAGCAGAGACCGCCGCTGCAGCAGCAGCAGCTGCTGCTGCTCTGCAGGGCGCAGGCGACGCGCAGCCCTTCGAAGCAACGGAGACAGACACGGGAGAAGACCGGAAGCAAAGCCAGCTGGCGGAAGCAAAAGAAGCAGCAGCAGCAGCAGAGACAGAAAGCCTCAAGGCAGGAGGAGCAGCAGCTGCTGCTGCGAAAAGTCTCATCAACCAAACGCTGCTGCTGGCCCTCAGCGAAGCAGCAGCTCTGCAGCCGCCGCCCGCTGTTTCCGTTGCGGGCCTCTGGCGTGCCATTCTGGGGCTGCCGGGAGAAGCAAACCGCAGCAGCAGCAGCAGCAGCAGCAGCAGCAGCAGGGAGGCTGGTTCTTTGGGGAAGAGGATGAGAGACTCTGGGGGGGAGCAGCAAACAGATCCAGGAAGCAATGAAGTCCGGGATGCTGCAGCTGCGGCTGCTTGGCTGCTGCCTCTTAGCCGAATTTTGCTGGAGTCCTTTTATTCCTTTTTTGCCTTAGGCCTGGAGTCCTCAGGAAGCAAAAAGGCAAATGCAAATCTGCTGCCGGCCTTGGGGCCTCTCTTTGCGCAAGCTTTGCTGCTGCTGCCTGCAGAAGCAGCAGACGGCGAAGCAGCAGCCAGCTGCTTCCTCTTTCAGCTGCAAGCTGCGTCGCTGCCAGCGACCTGCAGCAGCGCGGGCGCCTCCTCTTTGCTGCTGCAGCGGGGAGGCGCTGCTGCTGCAGCTGCTACAGAGCAGCGCAGCAGCAGCATCACGGAGGCAGGCGCTGCTGAGGGCCTGCTGTCCCTGGCCTTGAGCTCAGTAGAGAGTTTGTCTCTTAAGGAGCTGCTGCAGCGGCTGGCAATCTGCTTTTGCTGCACTTTCTCAGCTGCTTCTGCTTCGCGCCGGCTGCTCTGTGACCACTGGTCAGTTACCCCTGCAGTTGCCTTCCTGGGGGGCTGTGGGGCCCCACACAGCCCCGCATGCATGCAGAGAGTGCCACTTCACAAACAGACACACAAAAGAGAGGGGAAGATTGCTGCAGCGCAGCGCAGCAGCAGCTCGAGCTGCTGCGCAGCTGGGCAGGCCGCTTTAGAGGCAAGAGAGCTGCTGCTGCTGTCCTTCTTGAGCGCCCCTCCCGTTGCTGCTGCCCCTTGAGCTTCCCGTGTGGCGCTTTTGTGCTGCTGCTGCTCCCTTGTGCTGCTGCTGCTCTATGGATTGCACAGGGTCGCTGCTTCTGCTGCTCTCCTTCGCCGCGCAATCAGCCAGCCAGCTGCGCCCCCCAACTTGCTGGCGCTGCTGCAGGCAGCAAAACCTTCGGTGGAGCTTTGGGCAGCCACAGAGGGCTCTAAAGACGCTGCGGGGCCCCACAGAAACAACGGGTTTTCTGCGGCCTCCTGCATGCAGGCCACGAGCAACAGCAGCAGCAGCAGCAGCAGCAGCAGCAGCAGGTGCTGTTGCTGTTACGGGGGACGCTGCAGCTGCTGCACGGCTGGCGCAGAGCGGGCAATGGCAGCAGCCCTCGAGAAGACGCTGCTGCTGGTGGGAGCAGCAGCACGCTGCGTTCCTTCAGAAGAAGCTGCTGCAGCTGCTGCGCTGCTGCTGGCAGCACCCGATTCCTTTTTGCTGACGAGGCCCCCCCTCTTCCGCAGCACTTTAAAACTGGCGTTGCTGCTGGGGCGGTCAGACCTGCGGCTGGCCGAAGCAGCAGTGGGGGCGCTGCGCCGCTGGCTGCACTACCAGGAGCAGCAGCAGCCGCACCATCAGCAGCAGCAGCAGCAGCAGCAGGCAGCGGGGGCTGGGCAGTTGCTGCAGGAGATGCTGCCTTTGCTGCGCCCCTTCCTTGCAGCTTCCTGGGAAGAAGAGGCTCGCAGGGGGCCCTCTCGGGAGTCCCTCATAAGAGCAGCAGGCCGAGCTGGGTTGCTGCTGCCGCGGCTGCAGCAAGCTGCAGCACAGGGGAACCTGCTGTTTGCTTCTGCTTCCTTTTCAGGGGCCTCCAAAGCTGCTGCTGAGGCTCCCCTAGAGTCCCCTGCGCTGGCCAGCTGGGGCCCCCGCGGGGGGCCCCTGAGGCAGCAGCTGCTGCTGCTGCTGGGGGAGCTGGGGCCCCGCGTCTCTCTGCAGCTCTTCAGGGGCCCAGCAGCAGCAGCGCAGCAAATCCTGACAGCAACCCTGGCGCTGCAGTCTTGCGAAGCGGCAGCGCAAGCTGCTGCCAGCGGCTGCAGCAGCACTAGCTTTGCCCCGCAGGCGTTCCTGCAGCTGCCTCTGCCCCTGGGGGGAGCAGCAGCAGCAGCAGCAGCAGCAGCAGGGGCGTCAGAGCACGCAGGGATCTATGTGGACGGGGGCCGCCTCGTGGTGGCTGCTGCAACAGCAGCACTGCAGGCCGACAGCAGGCAGCAAAGAGCTTCTTTCTGTGAGCTGCTTGCGGCGCTGCTGTCAACTTTAGCAGACAAGCTGCTTGCTGCCTGCAGCGCAGCAGCAGCAGCAGCAGCTGGCCCTGGCTCTTTTTCTGGGGCTGGCGCGGGCGGTGGCGGGTACTGGGGAGCAGCAGCGCCTGGGTCCTCAGGAGCAGCAGCAGCAGCAGCAGCTGCTGCTGCTGCAGTCGCCATGGGATGCCTTTACAAAGCAGTGGTGCCGGGCCTCTTGGAGCTTATTGCTTCTGCAGATCCCATCCCGCAGCAGCTGCTGGCTCCCGTGCTGCTGCAGCTGCAGCACGTCTCCCTTGATGCTGCTGCTGCTGGCCCAGCTGCCCAGTCAAACCCTGCGGTGAGGCTGCAGACTAGGGCCTCTGCCACTAGCTTGTTTCTTAGCGCTGTTGTCCTTGTTGCTGCTGACATTACTGCTGCTGCTGCTACTGCTGCTGTTGCTCTTGCCCAGCTCATTACCGCTGCTGCTGCTGCTGCTCCTGCAGCTGTTGCTCTTGCCGAGCCTGGCCCCGCTGCTGCTGCTGCTGCTGCTGCTGCTGCTGTTGATGTTGCGGAGCCTGGCCCCGCTGCTGCTGCTGCTGCTGCTTGTGCTCTTGCGGAGCCCGACCCCGCTGCTGCTGCTGCTGCTGCTGCTAGCTTCCTCAAGCCCTCGGTTGTGCTGCACTTGCGCAGCTAGCGGCGCTGGTGGAGACAGTGGCAGATGGCCTTGGCCACGCCTTCGCCCCTCAGCGGGCAGTTGCTGCAGCAGCAGCTGTGGCCCTGATATGCAGGTTGCTGCGGCGGCTAAACGCAGGGGAGGCTGCTGCTGCTGCTCCTGCTGCTGCTGCTGCGTGCTCCGCTGCTGCAACTGCTGCTACGGAGATGTCCCTGGATGCAGCAGTGAAGCAGCGAGGCAAGGCTCGGGACGTGCTGCTGCTGCGACATCTTCTGGAGCAGCTGCTGCTGCTGCCCATATGTCTTGGATCCCTCCGCCGCCGGCTGGGTGGCCTCGCTGTTCTTGCTGCTCTGCTGCCGCTGGCAAGCCAAAGTTGCTGCTGCAGCACTTCTCGTGAAGTTCTGGGCGAAACGGCATTTGGAGCATTTTCTGGGCTCCTGAGGGCCCTGCCCAGACCACTGGAAGCACTGGCTGCTGCTGACGAACGCAAAAGCAGCAGCAGCAGCGGCAGCAGCAGCAGCTGCTGCTGCTGCAGCGGGGCTGCTGCATCTCTGGAGGCAGCAGCAGAACTCACGGGAGAAACGCCAGAAGTCCAGCAGTGCCTCCAGGGGCTGACTGTAGCGGGAAAGCTCTTCATCGAGCTGCACAGGGACTTCTGCCGTGAGGCTGGGGGCGTGGCAGCAGCAGCAGCAGCAGCAGCAGGGACGACTGGTGCTGCTGCAGATCCTGCAGCAGCAGCAGCAGCAGAAGGAGCCACTGAAGAGCAGACTGAGACGAGGCAATGCGTGCTGGCGCAGGGGCAGCGCCTCATAGAGCTGCTGCAGCCCTTTGCACTGTCAGTTTCTTGCCTACCTGAGTCCAGCTTGCAGCAGCAGCAGCAGAAGCAGCAGCAGCAGCAGCACTGCAGCTCATAAATTAGGGTTTTTAAAGGGAAACACTAACACGCAGCAGCGGCCTCGCCAGCTGGCCCGTTCGCAGCGCTTCTCAGGGCATATGCGCCAGGAAGAGCTAGGGTTTGATGCGTGCGAGCCGGGGTTTAGGGTTTAGGGTTTAGGGTTTAGGGTTTGCGCTTTGGAGGCTGGAGTCCAGGATTGGTTTTGCGATTATTCGTGCTGCCTACAGACTCTCAGGAGACGAAAGAACACGCAGCGTTTGCCGTTCGCTGCTGCAGCAGCTCATACTGAGTTTAGGCACCGCTGCAGCAGCAGGAGGCCAGACATCTGGGACAGCAACAGCAGATGCTGCTGCTGCTGCTGCTGCTGCTGCTGGGCAACAAGCGCTAGAGGACTGGGGTGTCAGAGCTCTAGCAGGTGCAGCAGCCTCTTCCCTCAGAGCCCCTACACAGCCCTTAATTGCTGCAGCAGAGCTGCAGCAGCCCGCAGTGGACATTCACGAGAATGTGCTGCCTCTGTGCTGCTGCTGCTGCTGCTGCTGCTGCTGCAGAGCTAAGAAGGCGGGTCGAAGGCCTCTGCCAGCAAATCAATGCCCGGGAATCCCCAGCAAATATCCCCAAGTGCTGCTGTGCAGCTCGTGGGCTGGCGCTGCTGCTGGACAGCGCCTTGTGGCTAGCTGGGGCTTCAGCAGCTGCATGCGCCAGCCTCTTTGGGGACTTTTTGCTTCTCGAGGCGCTGCAGCAGGCCCTGCAGCTGGCTTTGCTGCCAGCAAAGACTGCAGCAGCACAGCCCCTCCGCGGGGCCCTTCTCGAGACTCTGGCTGAAACTGCCTTCAGGCTCTGTCTTCTAAGACATCCGGGGGCCCCGCAGGCCCTAGAGGGCTCCCGAGGGTCTGGGGAGGGGGCCCATAGCCCCCAGGGGCCCCGGGGCCCCCGGGGGGCCCCCCCAGACCCTGGGTGTCAGGGGCCCCGGGGGGCCCCCAGGGGCCCCTCCGGGGTCCCTGACAGCCAGGGTCTGCTTGAGGCGGGAGAAGGGCAGCTGCTGCTGCAGGCTTTGGGGCAGCAGCAGCAGCTGCAGGGGCCGGTTGGTGAGGGGGGGGCCCAGGGGACAAAAGAAGCAGCGGGAAGAGACATTAGGGGAGTTGAGAATGTTTTTGCTGAGCCTCTTCTTCTCTTTTTGCTGCTGCCTGCTGCTAGAGGCTTCAGAGCAGTGGGCAGCGAGCGGCGCCATCTGAAGCAGCTTGCTGCTTCTGTGCTCAAGGCCCTGTCCTTCGCTTCCCCAGCAGCAGCAGCAGCAGCAGCAGCAGCAGCAGCAGCAGCAGGCGGGCTGCCGGAGCCAAGGCACCCAAGGTCCCGAAATGCAGCAGCTACCACTGAGCGCCGCCTCAAGGCTTTGCTGAGGGGCTGGGGAGAGAGCAGCAGGCGGTGTTTGCTGCTGCAGCGGGAAGAAGAGCAGCAGCAAAAGAAGCAGCAAGAAGTTAGAAGAGACCCCCGGGGGATCGTCTCCTCCCTGCTGCGCCCCTGTGCAGCAGCAGGCGCAGCAGCAGCAGGCCCCGCAGCTGCTGTGGCTGCGTTTGTGCAGGGACTTGAAGCAGCAGAAGATCTTTTCGGCTGCTGCTGCTTGCTGGATGAGGCTACTGGCGAGCTGCTGCTGCTGCCAGGGGTGTCTCCCGCTGCAGCGGCAGAGGCTGCGGTTGCTGCTGCTGCAGAGCTGACGCGCAACGAAAAGCAGCAGCAGCAGCAGCAGCAGAAGCCAGCAGCTAGTGGCAAAGACGCAGAACTAGACCTCTTGAAGATACTGCAGCAAGGAGACACCCAGCTGAGACACAAGGGGGCTGCCTGCTTGCTGCAGCTCTCGCTGCTGCTGCTGCGCTGCGCAGCTAAATCTGCGGAGACCTCTACGGCGCGTGCAACAGTAGCAGCACTGCAAGCAGCAGCAGCAGCGCCAGCAGCAGCAGCGCCAGCAGCAGGTGCGGCAGCAGCTGGTGCAGCAGCAGCAGCTGGTGCAGCAGCAGCAGCTGCAGCAACAGCTCAAGAAACCCCAAGTCCTTCTCTCAGCACTGAGGCACGGACAGCACTTGCTGTTGCAGCTTTCCCGCTGCCTCTTCTTTTGCTGCCATTAGGAGATAGTGAATATTTAGCTGCAGCAGAAAAAGAAAAAGAAGAAGCAGAACGCCTTTTGTCTCTTTTAAAGACAATTAAAACTCTCAGCTGCTTCATTTTGCTGCCTCCACAAGTCCAAAATGCTGCTGCCTACGGCCACCTCCTGCTGCTGCTGACTGCCCTCGTGCGGCGCCAGGCAGCCGCAGAACTCCCTGCTGCTGCTGCTGCTGCTGCAACAGCACTCGCGCCGCTCGATGCAGCAGCAGCAGCAGCAGCAGCAACGGTTGACACTCCTGGGAGGGGCATCAACGGAATTGTCGGTGAAGAAGCTGCACCGGAAACGGAGCAGAAGCTGCTGCTGCAGCAGCTGCTGCTGGAAGTGCTCTTAGACGCATTTGAGACTTGGGGCTCTGCTACTGCTGCGTGGGATTCGCAGCAGCAGCAGGAGCAGCAGCAGCAGGCGTCCTTGGAGAGAAACCTTTCTTCGCAAAGCCCTGCTGCAGCAGCAGCAGCAGCAGCAGCACCAGCAGCTGCTGCAGCAGCAGAACCAACGAAAGCCACAGCAGCCACTATTCATCTGCTGCCGCACTTAGCCGCACTCGCAGACCTGCTAGTTGCTGCTGCTTCTTGGGGCCCTTTTCTGCATGCGCTGCCGCTGCGAAAGGGAGCTGTGGGGTTTGTTGCAGCAGCAACAGCACAAATGCTGGCTGGGGGCCCCTCTAGTGCAGCAGCAGTTCAAGGAGCAGCTTTGAAGGGAGGCTACACAGCAATTGTGCTCGCAGACCTGCTGCACGAGGCCACCATAGAGCAGGCTGCTGCCCTCCCTGCTGCTGCTGCTGCTGCTGCTGCTGCTGCTGCTGACTGCGTGGAGACTCGGCGGGGCGATCTTTTTGCTGCTGTGGCGCTCTGCAACGAAGGCTTGAGTGCCCTTATTGCTTCTTCTTTTCCTCTATCTTTTGCTGATTTGCAAAACCTGCAGCTGCAGCAGGAAGAAGCAGAGAGGTGCGCGCTGCTGCTGCACGCGCTGCTGCAGTGCTGCCTCAGAGCCTTCACTGCAGCAGCAGAATGGGAAGAGGCGCAGCTCGCGGCAGCTTCTGCTGCCTCCGGGGGGCCCTTGCCTGGTGGAGCCCTGCCGCAGCAGGAGCAGAAACAGCGGCAGCAGCAGCAGCAGCAGCAGCAGCAGCAGGGCGCAGAGGCCGCCCCCGCGCGCGGGGGACCCTTCGGCGCAGCAGCAGCAGCAGCAGCAGCAACAGGAAGTGCGGACAGCAGCCCGGAGCTGTTTGCTGCTAGGGACCGCCGTCACCTGCATGCGCTTTCTCTTTGTCTGCAGCACTTGCATGATTTGTTTCGAGAAGAAGCCAGAGGCGTTTTAAAAGAATTCAAAAACTTCATTTGCTGCCTCATCAGCTGCTGCGCACAAAAACGCTGCCCCCGCCTCCGCATCTTTTTGCTGTCGCACTGCTTCTCGCTGCTGCTGGCAGACGCAGCAGCCTGCAGGCCCCAGGGGCCCCCGGGGGGCCCCCTGGGGCCCCCGGGGGCCCCCTGGGGCCCCTGGGGGCCCTCCCCGGGCTACCCCGGGGCTTGCATGCAGCAGCCTATGGGCCGGGGGCCCCTAGGGGGCCCCCCAGTGGAGTCTCTCAGGCGCCGTCGGCTGCTGGGGCCCTCCCTAGTTGAGTGCCTCGCGGCGCCGCTGCTGTTTGCTGCAGGCAGGGAAGCAGCAGCAGCAGCAGCAGCAGCAACAGCAGCAGCAGCAGCATCTGCTGCTGGTGACGACGAGGGGACGCGCTTCCTTTGCAGTGTATGGTGTCTCCTTTGGGATCGTCTGCTTCCGCTAACTTCTCCCCCGTGGGAACTTTTCCTCTTGGGGCTGGGCCCCACAGCTGCTGCTGCTGCTGCTGCTGCTGCTGCTGCAGACAGAGTCATGGGGCTGGGGGTTTGTCAGCTGCAGGTCTTTGCTGCTGCCTGCGCCCTTCTGGAGGCTCTTTTTGCGGTGACGCCGCTGGCCGTGCTGCGGGAAAGAGTGGTTCCTCTCATCCAGCAGCAGCAGCAGCAGCAGCAGCAGCAGCAGCAGCAGCTTGGCAGCTTCTCCTTGCCCGCGGCTGCTGCAGCGTCCCAAACTGCTGCTGCTGCTGCTGCTACTGCCCGCAGCACACGCACAACTGTGACACGGGAAGCCATAGCAAGCCTCTCTGCTGCCTTGAGGACTCTCTTAGCTGCGCCCTTCTCTCGAAGGCCCCTCGAGGGTTTCTGGGGTTTGCCAGTGGCTGGGGGCAGCGCAGCAGCCACGGGGAGCCGCGCTGCTGCTGCTGCTGCTGCTGCTGCTGCTGCGCCTGCTGCTGCTGCTGCGTCGTGGCTGGGGGACCTGTACGACTCGTGGCTGCGGCGCAGCCGCGTGGGCGCCTACAGCTGCCTCAGCGCAGCTGTCTGCAGCACCCAAACAAATCCTTCTTTGTACTTTTCTCTTTTGTCTGGAGAAGCTGCCCAGCTGCTGCTGCTGCTGGACCCAGAGCTGCTGCACTACGCGCAGCAGATGCGCGAGCAGGTGGACACCGCGCTGCCCTTGTGGGGCCCCCGGGGTGCCCCCGAGAGATCCCCCCAGGGGGCCTCCGAGGGGGGCCCCCAGGGGGCCCCCGGGGGGGCCCCCCGGGGGCCCTTCCAGGGGCAGTTTCCGGGTGCATCATCTCTGGTTGCCGCTGCTGCTGGGAGAGGCTGGCAGCTGCAGGAAGAGGAGCTGGAGGGTACTGGGGGGCCCCCGGGGGCCCCACTAGCCGCGGGTGAGTCTACTTTAAGTTTGGTGGAAGCAGCAAAATCATTCTCCGGAAGGTTCCTCAGTGCCTCCCAAGGCCTTTCTTTGGGGGCCCCAGGGGCCCTGCAGCAGGGGCTGCTGCTGCTGTCGCAGTCTGCGAGGCCGCCTGGGAGAGTGTGGGGCCGCAGTGCGCGGCAGCAGCAGCAGCAGCAGCAGCAGCTGCTGCTGCTGCATGCAGCCTCCCAGACTCTGGGGCCCCACAGCCTCGCGGCTGGCCACTGGCTGCGCAGCCTTTCTTTAGCCCCGGGGCTGTCCGCGGCCTTTGCCCAGGCAGAAGCAGACAGAGTCAGTGCAGCAGCAGCCCCACACAGCAGCAGCAGCAGCTGCTGGCAGCAGCCACAGAGCAGCAGCCCGCAGCAACAAGTGGAGGCGGTCTTGTCTGGCCGCGCCCACGCACTTTCCCCCCAGAACCCCAATGTAAGAATGCAGCAGCATTGGCAGCAGCAGCAGCAGCAGCAGCAGCAGCAAGGCTTACGTAGCTGCAGCCCTAGATTGCCGCTGTGCCACTGACACGCGCAGAGCTGCAGCAGCCGCTGCTGTAGCTGCAGCCATTACAGCTATATCACCGCTGCCGCTGCAGCAGCCCTTCAGCAGCAGCAGCAGCAGCAGCAGCGCAGCCCGCAAACCTGGCATTGCTTAGTACAAGTTAAACTTGTGGGGTTTATGAGGAACAGAAGCCCCCAGATCTGCTGTCTTAACTCTGAGCTGCCCCTTTGTCCTGCTGCTGCTGCTGCTGCTGCTGCTGCTGCAGGGGCCTCCTTATGACGACGCCGTTGGCAGGGCTGCTCTGCTGCAGCAGCTGCTGCGGCTGGTAGACTGCTGCAGCGCCCGCTTCAGCGAGTCCTGGGGCGCAGCTGCTGCTGCAGCAGCAGGAGAAAAGGCCCAGGGGCTGCCCCCGCTGATGGAGTCGCTGGTGCGCTGCTGCAGCCCAGGAGCAGCAGCAGCAGCAGCAGCAGCAGCAGGGACGGGCGCGGCCGCAGACACAGAAGCAGCAGCAGCAGCAGGAGGGAAGACTGCAGGGGACAGGGCTTGGGCCTTTGGCCTCCTGCTGCTGCGCCTGCTGCTGCAGCGGGCGCAGCTGCTGCGGCCCCTCGCAGACAGGGGCTTGCTGGACTTTGTTGCGGAAACAGCAGCAGATGGCCGCATGCTCGGTGCCAAGAGACTGCACTACTGGATGCGGTGAGCTCCAGGGCCGCTACTGCTGCTGCTGCTGCTGCTGCTGTTGCTGCTGCTGCTGCTGCTGCTGCTCAGCAGTAGCTGCAGCAACAGCTGCAGCAGCGGGAGTGCTCCAGCCGTTTCCAGCTGCTGCACTGCGCTGCAGCGGCAGCGTTGGGCTGTCTTGCTGCAGCTGCAGCAACTCGAGCCGAGCTGCCGCAGCACGGGAAAAGGGCCTGTGAAATATGTCCCATTTTCTGTGCTGCTGATTTTGCTGCTGTCTCCTTTTCTTGCTGCAGTGACACAGCGCTGCTGCTCATCCAATGGCTGCAGCCGCACTCCCCACAGGCGCCTGGCTGGAGCCCCCCGGGCGCGGCCGCGACCGCCCCGCAGCCCCCCCAGCAGCAGCAGCAGCAGCAGCAGCAGCAGCAGCAGCAGCAGCAGCAGCCGCTGCAGCCGCTCACGGCTGCGCGGCTCGCGAGCTTCGCAGAGGCCCTTATCAAGCTGTCGACCAGCATCGACCCGCCCACGCACAAGTCCGTCTCTGCCCTTCGGCTCAACTCTGCGCCACGCTGCTGCTGCTGCTGCTGCTGCTTCTGCTGCTGCTGCTGCTGCTGCTGCTGCTGCTGCTTTTACTGCTGCTGCTTCTGCTGCTTCTGCTTTTACTGCTGCTGCCTGTTGCTGCTGCCGCCTGTCACTGCTGTTTCTGCTGCTCCTGCTGCTTCTGCTCCTGCTGCTTCTGCTCCTGCTGCTTCTGCCTCTGCTGCTGCAGCTGCTGCAGCTGCTTCTGCTGCTGCTGCTGCTTTTGCTGCTGCTGCTGAGCCAGAGCGTCAGCTGTGTTTGCTTTTTTGCAGGCTGAACCTGATGCTGGTGGGCTCTTTCCTAGAGTTGCTGCACCTGCGTTTGGGGGGCGTGGGGGGCCCCTCTTGGGGTTTGTCTTTGCCCGCAGCAGCAGCAGCCAGGGGCCCCTGGGGGCCCGGAGGGGGGGCCCCCCAGGGGCTCCAGGGGCATCAGGGGCCCCAGGGGCCCCAGGGGCCCTGGGGGCCCCCCTCTGCCCCCCAAGGAATCCCCTTTCTGCAGCTTTCTTTGCTGCCCTTTTTTGTCTACGAGAGCAGCAGCAGCGTCGAGGAGACAGCGAGATTTCGCCTCGGGGGTGCAGCTCTTCTTCAGCTGCTGGGGCCCCTCCAGCAGCAGCAGCAGCAGCAGCTGGCGCTGCAGCACCCGGGAGGGGGCCCCTACGACCAACTGCTCTTGTGCGGCAACCCGAGCTTTCTGCTGCTGCCCCTAAAATAAACCTAACAGCTCCTTAGTGGGGTCCTGCTGCTGCTGCTGCTGCTGCTGCTGCTGCTGCTGCTGCTGCTGCTGCTAAAGCCAGGGAGACACACAGGATTTTAGGCTGGAGCTGGTCTAGTGGGGCGGGCGCTGGCTAGCCCGAGGCAGCCGCTGCGGCTGCTGCTGCTGCAGCTGCTGCTGCTGCAATCCTCAGTGCTGCTGTGACTTGCGTTTGCTGCTGCTTCTGCTGCAGGAGCAAGAGTCTCCTGCTGGCTGTGCCCCGCGCCCTGTTCTTCCCTGCTGCTGCTGTGGCGCTGCAGGCAGCAAATGCTTGCTGCTGTCTTTTAAATTCCTTTCCCGTGGCAGCAGCAAGCAGCTCTTTGCATGCGACGGGGCTGGCCTTTCTGCGGTCCACCTACAGGCGGCTGCAGCAGCTGCAAGCAGCAGAAGCAGCAGCAGCAGCAGCAGGAAGGCCCCCCGCCCTCTGCGGCTGCGTCTCAGCCCGCCCGCAGCAGCAGGGGGGCCCCCCAGGGGCCCCCGCTGGAGCCCCTGGGGACTCCGGGGGGCCCCCAGGGAATGAAGACACTGCTGCTGACAGCAGCAAAAGAGAAAAGACCCTGCAAATGCTTTATTCTTTTAATTATGATGGCCGTTACTGCCCCGTGGCTGCTGCTTTTGCTGCTGCGCAGCCGCTGCTGTTTCTGGGGGCCCCCGCCTCGGCCGCGCGCGAGGCCTTCGCGGGTCTCCTGCATCGGCTGCAGCAGCTGCAGCAGCAGCAGCAGCAGCAGCAGCAGCAGTCCTCTGCGTCTCCAGGCAGCAGCTCCTCGTCCCGGAGAAAAGAAAACCAGAAAATAATTAGTTTGCTCTCAGCAGTGCGCGCCATTTGCTGCTGCAGTGTCCCCCAAGAGGCCCGGGGGGCCCCCGGGGCTGCCGTGCTGCTGGCGGCTTTCGGGGGGGGCCCCCCTGCTGCAGCAGGGGCCCCCAGCCCCGGGGAGGGGCCCCCAGCCAGGGGGCCCCCCGCCCAGGGGGACTTTGAAGACTTGGAAGCAGCTTTGGATCTGCTGCAGCAGCGGCAGCAAGACTCTGTTGCTGCTGCTGTTGAGGCCCTAGAGGAACTTTGGGGAGAACTCTTGAACCACCGCAGGTGCGCGAGGCAGCACGCAGCAGTTGCTGCTGCTGCTGCAGCTGCAGCCGCTGCCGCTTCTGCTGCAGCCACTGCTGCAGCCGCTGCTGCAGCCGCTGCTGCGCTGCTGCAACAGGGCAGCAGCAGGGCACAGTTGCCTCTATGTGTTGCTGCACGGGCGTGAGGGCTAGCTGTCTCTGCACTGGCAGTGCGTGTTAGCAGCTGCTGCAGCTGCTGCTGCTGCTGCTGCTGCTGCTGCTGCTGCTGCTTCTCAGGGAAACGTCCGTGCTGCTGGCCGCCTTGGAGCTGCTGCGGGGCCTCCTGAGGGCCCCCCTTGGCAGCAAAACTCTCGCTGGGGCCCTCCAGCCTTTTGCACAGCTCCTCAAGGGGCCCCCAGAAGAAGCTGCAGTCAAAGACTCTCTCTTCCAGCTCTGCGTCTTCCTCAAAAGCCACTCCCAGGTGATACCCCCAGCAAATCGTAGAGTCTTCAGGGGCCCCAGAAGTCCCGGGGGCCCCCGGGGCCCCCGGGGCCCCCGGGGCCCCCGAAGCCACCGGGGCCCCCGGGGCCGCCGGGGCCCCCGGGGCCCCCGGGGCCCCAGGGGGCCCCGGAGCCCCAGGGGCCCCAGAGGCCCTAGGGGCTTCAGGGGCTACAGGGGCCCCAGGGGCCCCAGGAGCTTCAGGAACTCCAGGGGCCCCGGGGGCCCCAAGGGCTTCACGGGCCCCGGGGTCCCCAGGGGCCCCTGGAGGCCTAGGGGCCCCAGGGGCCCCAGGGCCCCTCTGTGCCCCTGGGGCCCCTGGACCCCAGGCTTTCTCCCTTTCCTTTTTAGCCGCCTTTAGGGGGCCCCTATTGTTTTAGAGGTTACTGGAGAGAGACAAACGCATGCAAAACTGACTGGGAATCTTGCTGCTGCTCCCTGCTGTTGCTGCTGCTGCTGCTGTTGCTGCTGCTGTTGCTGCGGCTGCTGTTACTGCTGCTGTTGCTGCTGCTGCTGCTGCTGCTGCGCAGGACTACGCGGAGAGCCCGACGCTGCTGTCTTTCATGCTGGGGCCCTTTTTCGAGGGAGAGCTGCGACAGAAGCAGCTGGACTATTGGTTTGGTGGGGAGGGGGGCCCCCTTCCGGGGGGCCCCCTTCCGGGGGGCCCCTCTGAGAGGGTTCACTTTTTGCTGTCAACGGGGCTGACTGAGGCCACGGGGCCCCACATGCTGCGCCTTCTTGCTGCTGCTCTTTGCCACCCCGCAGGCCCAGCAGCAGGGGCCCCTCCTCCGGCTTCTCCGGGCCCAAGCGCTGCTGCTGCTGCTGCTGCTGCTGCGGCTGCTGCTGCTGCTGCTCCCCGCCCCGCGTTCCGGGGGGCCCTGGAAGCTATTACGCTTGCTGGGGCCAACTCGCTGGTGGTGGGGTCGCTTCGAGGGCCCCTTGGGTCTGGGGGCCCCCCGGGAGGGCCCTCGGGGGGCCCCTCGGGGGGCCCCCGGGGGGGCCCCTCGGGGGGCCCCTGGGGGGCCCCCTGGGGACTGGGGGTTGGCCGTGTGGGGGGCGAGGGCAGCAGCAGCTGGGGCGGAACCTTTGAGGGGCTTTCTGCTGTTCCTGTGTCTCCTTTTTCTCTGAAAGCAGCGGCTGCAGTTTCTCTTTTTGGGGGGGCATCTGCTGCAGCAGCAGCTGCAGCTGCAGACCCGCGGGCAGCAGCAAGTGTGGGGCCCGACGGGGGGCCCCAGAGTCTCCCTACGTGGCTGGGAAGCAGCAGCATATTGGGCTCTTTCAAGGGTACTGGGCCAGGGGGCCCCCGGGGGGCCCCCATGAGCCGCGCTGCTGCTGTGGCGCTGCAGGAGCGACGCAGCCGCAGAGCTGCGGGGCTGCTGCAGCGGCAGCTGGAGGCCCTGGAGGGTAGGGAGGAGACAGTTTTGCTGCAGCGGCCCTACTGGGGCCCCTGGGGCCCCCGGGGCCCCGGGGGCCCCGGGGCCCCCCAGAGGCCTGTGGGGGCCCCTGAGCACACAGTGCAGCTTCTGGGCGCAGCTTGCGAGCTCAGCCAGGCCTTTGCCCGCGAGTTCCTGCTGCTGCTGCTGCTGCCTGTGGGGGCCCCGGGGGGCCCCCTGCCTGGGGGGGCCCCCAGGGGGCCCCCCGACCCGCTGGGGCTGGGGGCTGCAGGCAGAATGGCCCTGGAGAGGAGCTTGAGGGGCCCCCGCGGAGACCCGCAGCTCGTGGGCTTTCTGCTGCGGCTGGTGCTGCAGGCCCTCGAGCAGCAGCAAACTTGGCAGCAGCAAACTTGGCAGCAGCAAACTTGGCAGCAGCAAACTTGGCAGCAGCAAACTTGGGGGGGCCCCCCGGCCCAAATGCAGGCCCAGGGGCTGGGCCCTTTAGAGCTCTTTGAACTCGCAGAAGCTACAGAGACGGTCGAGGCTGCGCTGCCGCTGCTGCAGCAGCTCACCTGCATGCAGCAGAGCTGGCTGCTGCTGCACCACTGGGGCCCCCCACCCCAGGGGGGCCCCCGGGGGGCCCCCAGCCCGGTCAGTCGAGGCCTTTTGCCTTACTTTAGTGCCCTGCTTCGGGTGTACAGACACCTAGGCCAGAGCAGCAGCTTCAAATGCTGCTTGCAGCTTCTCGCGCTGCACCGCTGCTTAGACACAGACACTGCAGCAGCTTTGCTGCAGCTGTGGGGTGGGGGGCCCCCCGGGGGGGGCCCCCCAGGGGGCCCCCCAAAGAGCCCGCGGTGGCTGCAGGAGGCCCCGGAGGCTGCAGCAGAAGGGAGCCAAGAGACAGCAGATGCAGCAGACCCGGGGGCCCTGAGGCCCCTGCTGAGGGAGGGGCAGTTGCTGCTGCTGCAGCGAATGATGCAGTACGTGCGCAGCTGCTGCTGCAGTGGGGTTCTAGTTTTGTGTCTCCTCTGGGGCTACCTGACTCAGTCTTTGCCTTTGCTGCTGCTGCTGTTGCTGCTGCTGCTGCTGCTGCTTCCAGTTCCCCTGCCCACTCAGCTGCGGCTGCCGTGGCTGCTGCTGCACAGCAGGGAAGTTGCTGCTACTGCTGCTGCTGCATCTGGGAGCTGCTGCTGCTGCTGTGCGCAGGTGGAAGCCGTTGCTCGACTTTGGCTCCGCCGCTCTTCGCTCCGGCCCCAACCAGAGCGACAGCAGCAGCAGCAGCAGCAGCAGCAGCAGCAGCAGCAGCGGGCTGGCAGCTGTAGACGCAGCCCGCGAAGAGGCGCTGCTGCAGCAAACGGCGGAAACAGGCTCTGGCTGTTTGCTGCGTGCTGCTTTGGCTCTAAATCTGGGGGCCCAAGATGCAGCAGCAGCAGCAGCTGCTGCTGCTTTTCTCTCGAAACTGGCCAGGCACGTTTGCTGCTCCGTCTCCTCAGCTAGTAGCGCCTAAAAGAAGCACCGCAAGCAGCAGCAGCAGCAGCAGCAGCAGCAGCAGCAGCAGCAGTTAGGGGGCCCTCGCCTCTGCGACAGGGCTTTCTATGATGCGCAGCCCTAAGGCTATGCCGTGCAGGAGCTGCCCTTAGCCCTAAACCCTAAACCCTAAACCCTAAGCCCTAAACCCTAGGCCCTAAGCCCTAGATTCTACACCCTTAAAACCCTAAATAACCCTAAACCATGAACGCTAAACCATAGAAGCTAGCTGCCAACCCTAAACCCTATTCTGTAGGCCTAAATCCTAGACCCCAAGGGCTAAATCCCAGACCCTAAACCCTAAACCCTAAACCACAGCAGCTCTCTCTCAAACTTGAATAAGGGAAGACCAAAACCACCTGGAACTGGTAACGGGCGTTCGGGGGCCCCAGGGGCCCCCAAACACTTCGTGGGGCCCCAGGGGGCCCCTGGGGGCCCCAGGAGCCCCAGAATCCTAAAGGCCCCAGGGGCCCAAGGGTACCCTAGGGGCCCCAAGGGCCCCGGGGGCCCCAGGGGCCCCCTTGTGGGGCCCTTGACCAAAGAAGGGCCTTTTACTTTGCGGTGTTTGCTGCAGGTTAGGGGAGCCCTTGTGGGGGCCCACGGGGGGCGGAGGCCCGCGGGGCTTGGGGGGCCCCCCGGGGGCCCCCAGTACCCCTTCTCTAGCGAAGGCTGTGGCGTGCCAGCTGCTGTCGCTGCATGCAGTGAGCAGGGGGGCCCTGGGAGAAGCGTCGCTGCTGCTGCAGCAGGGGGGAGCTGCTGCAGCAGCAAGAGTGGCAGCTGCCAGCTGCTGCTGCTCCTCTCCTTCTTTGCTGGCCGAGGCCCTCGGCCGCTTGTCGCTGTCGCTCTTCATGCGCCGCTGCCTCGCAGCAGCAGCAGCAGACAGCGCGCAGCAGCAGCAGCAGCAGCAGCACGGGGGGCCCCCCCGGCCCCCGCTGCAGCTGGAGTCTCTTTTGCTGCGCGAAGTTGCAGGGGCCCCCGGCTGGCTGGGGGCCCCCTTTGCGCGCTGCCTCTGGGGGGCCCCCTTGCCCCTCTGCATGGACGCGCTGTTTACTGTTTCTGCCTTTGCGGGGGCCTTCGAGCAGCAGCAGCTGCAGCAGCAGCAGCAGCAGCAGCAGCAGTGGGGGGGCCCCGTCGCCGCTGGCAGCAGCTGGCGCATTCGCTGCTGCGCCGCTGCTCGCGCCGCGCTGCAGCTAGCGAAGCGCCCAGACGGCCTCAGCACTGCCACCTTGCTGCTTCAGGACGTGCTGCAGCTGCAGCAGCAGCAGCAGCAGCAGCAGCAGCAGGCTGCGCCTCCCCCCGACCTCTTCCGCGCTGTCATAAAGCTGAAGCTCGCTGAGCTGAGCCAGGTTTCCCTCGGGAGCAGCAGCAGCGCAGCGAAGGCGCAGCAGCTGGTGCGTCTTGTGCAGCAGCAGCAGCAGCAGCAGCAACAGCAGCAGCAGGGGCTGTTAGCAGCTGGGCTAGGGGACGCTCCGGCATCTATGCAGCTGCAAAAGGAGACAGCAGCAAACCTGCTCTCGCTGCAGCTGTCCTGTCACTGTGCCCTAATTCAGCAGCTGCAGCAGCAGCAGCAGCAGCAGCGCAGCAGCTTTGCTGCAGCCCCAGGCTGCCCCGGGGGCCTCGCAGGCGCTGCTGCGGAGGCCCTGAGGGCCATTGACCGCATGCGCAGCTTGCTTAATCTCGACTGCAGCAGCAGCAACGAGCCCCTGTGGGCAGCACCAGCAGCAGCAGCAGCAGCAGCAGCAGGAGCAGCAGGAGCAGCAGGAGCAGCAGGAAGAGCAGGGGCAGCGGCAGCAGCGGGAGCAGCAGCAGCACATGAGCCTTGTGGTGCTGCGCACTCTTGTGCTGCAGCAGCACCGCATTTGGGAGCTGCTGCAGCTGCTGCAGCAGCAGCTGCTGCTGCTGTTGGCTCGCGAGCCCGGCTGAAGCATCTTTGGCGCTGCGCTGTTCTCGCTAAGGAAATCTTAACAGCTTTGCAAGGGGCCCAAGAGAGCAGCAAACCTTCGCTGGAGACAAGCCGCAGCTGCGAAGCCCCTGCAGCAGCAGCAGCAGCAGACCCAGCAGCAGCAGCAGCAGCAGCAGCAGCAGCAGCAGGGCCTGGAGCTTTGCCTGCTGTGGCGTGGCTGTTCTGCAGGCTCGTGGCGGACCTGCTGACAGCTGGGGGCTGCAGCAGCAAATACGGGGGATGGGCAGCAGGAGTGCTGCCAGCAGTTTTGCTGCTGTGCGCAGAAGCCTCGGGGGTCTGCGCCCCACAAACCCCACAACTTGCTGCTGCTTGCATGCAGCAGCTGCCGCTGGGGATCGTCTCCTCCACTTCCCCCGCCCCACACTTGCTGCCCCCTGCTGCTGCTGCCAACGCAGCAGCAGCGCAGGGAGGGGGCTGCAGCGCAGCAGCAGCTCCAGCAGCAGCGCCAGCAGCAACTCCAGCAGCTGCAGCAGCACCCCCTGCAGCAGCAGCAGCAGCAGCAGCAGCAGCAGCAGTTGAGAGCCGCCTCACAGGACTTTTGGCCCGCGTGCCCGTGGGCGTGCTGCGGATGTATGCCCCGCAGCTTTTAAGTTTTGTTGCTGCTGACACTTCTGGCTGCTTCACTCGGGCGCTGCTGCTGCAGCTGCAGCAGATGGTTGCAGCAGCTCCCCACGAGACTTTCTACGCCTTAGAAGTGCGCCGAGGGCCCTGCTGCTGCTGCTGCTGCTGCTGCTGCTGCTGCTGCTGCTGCTTGTGCTGCTGCTGCTGCCTCATGGAGGAGGGGGTGTGGGGCCCCACTGCTGTCTCTTTCTGCTGCAGACTGCCATCTCTGCGGTCCTCAGCAAGGCCTCAGCAGACACGGAGCAGCAGCCTGCTGCTACTGCTGCTGCTGCTGCTGCTGCTGCTGCTGCCACTTGGGGGGCCAAAAGAGGCACTGCAGCTCCTTTAGAGCTGCTGAAAATGCTGAGAAGACAGGCGCTGCGCCTGGCTCCCCTTGCAGGTCCTTTTGCTGCTGCTTGCCGGCTGCTGCAGTCTCCGGAGCAGCAGCTGCAGCGGCAGCTGCTGCAGCCGCTGCTGCAGCTGCTGACAGACGCTGTGGGGGACAGCAGCGGGAAATCAGACTTGCAGCTGGTGAGCCCAGGGGGAGACACTGTGCAGCAGCGCTGCTGCTGCTGCAGCAGTAGCTGCTGCAGCTGCTGCAACTGCTGCAGCAGCAGCAGCTACTTTTGCTGTTACTGCTGGGGCTTCCATTACTGCAGCTAGTGCTGCTGTTACTTCAGCAGCAACTGCTGCTGTTACTGCAGCAACTGTTGCTGCCGTTAATGCAGCAACTACTGCTGCGGTTGCTGCAGCAACCACTGCTGCAGCTGCTGCAGCTGCTGCAGCTGCTGCATTTGCTGTGGCTGCAGCAGCAGCAGGTGTTATGCCTGTTGCGGGGTGAATGTGCAGGCGCAGCTGCTGTCTCCTGCTGCTGCAGCACGCTGGCGGGGTGTATGGACAGCAGCAGCAGCAGCAGCAATTTTTAGCGGCCGAGACTTTTTCTTAGGGCAGCAGATCGATCCCGCGCTGCAGCAGCTGGGGGCCCAAATGATAAAGGTGTGGGGCCCCACAGCTGCTGCTGCTTTCCCCCTAGCCTCTGCAGCCGCAAACTGTGCAGCAGCTGCAGCAAACTGTGCAGCAGCTGCAGCACAGCAGCTGCAGCAAAATGTGCAGCAGCTGGCAGCAAAGTGCGCAGCTGCTGCCAGCAAAATGTCCTTCTGCTTTTCCGGCTTGCATTCATTTGGAATTCTTTTTCATTTTTGAAATTTTCTTTTGCTGCCTCGCCAGCAGCAGTTAAAGCTGCTGCTGCTGCTGCTGCTGCAGCGGGGAAGCCTTGGCTGCTTCTGCGTTTTGCTGCCGCTTGTCTCCAGCAGCAGCAGCCTGAGGGTTGCAGGTGCTGCGGCAGCTCGGCCTTGTTATTTATTTATTTATTTATTTATTTATTTATTTATTTATTTATTTATTTATTTATTTATTGTTCTAATTGTTCTTTTTTTCTTCTCTCATTAAATCTTCTCTGGGCTGTTTCCGTGTGTGTCTGCAGCTGCTGCAGGAGGCCCTCTCTACCCTTTCATGGCGCGATGCCGCAGCAGCAGCAGCAGCAGCAGGGAGAGCAGAAGCAGCAGCAGCAGCAGCAGCAGGCACAGGCGCACAAGAGGCAGCAGCGAAGGGAGGAGCAGCAGAAGGAGCAGCAGCAGCAGCAGCAGCAGCAGGGGCAGCAGCAGGACCAGCAGAAGCAGTAATGAAAGCAGCAGCAGAGGCGCTGCTGCTGCTGCCAGCAAGAGACTCTGTGGCTATTCTCCGAAAACTCTCCGCAGCAGCAGCAGACTGCAGCAAAGGAAAGCGCCAGGGCAATTTGCGGCTCTCTGAAGTCTCTCCTTGGCTCGCTAAGTGCGTGCTGCTGCAGCCCACAGCAGCAGCAGCAGCAGCAGCAACAACAACAACAACAGCAGCAGCAACAGCGGCAGACACCACATTCATTCTGCAGCTGCCACGTCCCCTGACCTTGCTGCCTCCTTCTCTTTATCAGCAGCAGCAGCTCCTGCTGCAACTGCTGCTACTGCCACTGCTGCTGCTGCTGCTGCTGCTGCTACTGCTGCTGCTGCTGCTGCTACTTCTGCGGGGGCTGATCGGAGTGAGCTGCAGATCCTTTTGTGCGTCTGTGTCTGTCTCAGCTTCTCTTGGCAGCAGCAAAATATTTCTTTTCTGGCCCCATTTAGTAATTTATCTTCGTTTGAAGTTGCTGCTGCTGCTGCTGCTGCTGCTGAGGGGCCCCTGCTGCTGCCGCTGCCCTGCGGGCCCTCTGCGCCCTTCAGCCCCAAAGAGGGGCCCCCCTATGTAGTGTCCTTTGGGGAAAGCGTGAGTTGCAACAGAAGCAGCAACAGCAACAGCAGCAGCAGCAGCAGCAGCAGCAGCAGCAGCACTTTCTGCTTCTGTATGCATTTGTCCACCATAGAAGCAGCGCTCTTCTGTGCCTAGTCCTTTGCCTTTTTGCAAATCGGCATAAAGAGGCACTGCTTTTACGCTGCTGCTGCTGCTGATGCTGCTGCTGCTGCTGCTGCTCTACTGCTGCTGCTCTACTGCTGCTGCTCTACTGCTGCTGCTCTGCTGCTGCTGCTCTGCTGCTCTGCTGCTCTGCTGCTGCTGCTGCTCTGCTACCTCTGCTGCTGCCGCTGCTGCTGCTGCTGCTGCTGCTGCTGCTGCCAGGTTACTGTTATCCCCTCAAAGGAAGCCCCGCTTCGCCTGCGTCTCTGCAGCAGCAGCGGCTGCTGGGGCTCTTTGCTGCTGAAGGCAGAAGACCTTCGGGCCGACCAGAGCATGCAAACCCTCCGCCGCATCTTGAACCACCTCGTCAGGCCCCACAAACCCTAAACCCTAAACCCTAAACCCTAAACCCTAAACCCTAAACCCTAAACCCTAAACCCTGGAGGCACTTAATGAATCCTTTGCTCAATTCAAACTGCAGACATTTCTTCCAAAAAAATAAGCCAAAGGACAAGACAGATGCTTGTCCGGAGGCTGCTGCTTTGCTGCTTTGATGCTCTGCTGCTCTGCTGCTTTGCTGCTTTGCTGCTTTGCTGCTCTGCTGCTCTGCTGCTCTGCTGCTCTGCTGCTTTGCTGCTTTGCTGCTCTGCTGCTTTGCTGCTCTGCTGCTCTGCTGCAGTGCTGCTTTGCTGCACTGCTGCTCTGCTGCTTTGCTGCGCTGCTGCTTTGCTTTTCTGCTGCACTGCTGCTTCTCCGGCTGCAGGGGCCGTGGGATCGGGGATCGAACTCCCCTGGGATCGCCTCTGGGATCGCCTCTGGGATCGCCTCTGGGATCGCCTCTGGGATCGCCTCTGGGATCGCTTTTAGTTTGCGTTCTTACGGAGTGCTGCCGCTTTCGGAGAGCCAGGGCCTCGTGGAGTGGATAGACACCGCAAGTCCTTTTGCTGCTGTTTGTGGGGCCCTTTCGGGGGCCCCCCTGGGGGCCTCCCTGGCTAGCCAGCGCTACGGGGCCTTCCTGGCTGACATGGCAGCAGCAGCAGCAGCAGCAGCAGGTGCAGCAGCAGCAGCAGGAGGCCCGCAGCAGCAGCAAGTCGGTGTTGCAGAGGTCTGGGAACAGATCCTGCAGCTGCCAGCAGCAGCAGTCGAGAAAGTCTACACCGAGTGCGTCTGGCTGGCAGCCTTGCCCCCATCCGCAGCAGCAGCTCCCACCAACAGCAGCAGCAGCAGCAGCAGCAGCAGCAGCAGCAGCAGCAACACCACCACCACCACCGCAACTAACGTCGCTGGAGCTGCACCTTGTGGGCCTCCCTTGGGCCTCCCCCCAATGAGGGGCCCCCCCATGGGGCCCCCCCTGGGGCCCCTAGGGGGGCCCCCGCTGGGGGCCCCCATGGGGGCCCCCTTGGGGGCCCCCCTGGGGGCCCCCTTGGGGGCCCCCCTGGGGGCCCCCTTGGGGGCCCCCCTGGGGGCCCCCTTGTTGGATTGTTTGAGGCTGGTTTTGACGAGTGTGAGTGGGGACAGCGAAAGCTTGTGGCGAAATTGTCAAAAGTTTGGAAAGTCATTTTGCTGCTGCGCTGCTGCTGGGTATTTGCTGGGAGTTGGCGATCGGCATTTGGGGAATTGTTTGTTGGACTTCACCAGTGGGGAGGTGCGCAGTTGGGAAATAAAAGAATTAATGGCATTTAAAGGGGCTTTGATGGCATTTTAGTGGCATTTTAATGGCCTTTTAATGGCATTTTAATGACATTTTAGTGGCATTTTAATGGCATTTTAATGGCATTTTAATGGCCTTTTAATGGCCTTTTAATGGCCTTTTAATGACCTTTTAATGACCTTTTAATGGTATTTTGATGGCATTTAAATGGCATTTTGATGGCATTTTAAGGGGATTTAAATGGCATTTAAATGGGATTTAAATGGGATTTGAATGGCATATAAATGGGATTTAAAGGGGAATTACAGGGCATTTAGATGGGGATTAAGTGGTAGATTAATGGGGGTTTTAATGGGGGTTTAAAGGGATTTAAATGGCATTTAAGTGACACTTAAACGGCATTTAAAAGGAATTTAAATGAGATTTAAATGACATTTAAATGGAAATCGAAGGGAATTTAGAGGGGAATTGAAGGGGGAATTAAGGGAGTTTCTGGGGATTTAACTGGGGATTTAAATGGGATTTAAATGGAGGTTGATTGGCAGTTAAATGGGTTTTAAATGGGATTTCAATGGCATTTAAATGAAATTTAAATGCCATCTAATTGACATTTAAATGGGATTTAAATGAGATTTGAATGGGATTTAAATGGGATTTAAATAAAATTTAAATTCCACTTAACTTACATTTAAATGGGATTTAAATTGGATTGGATTTAGGGTGGAATTAATGGGGATTAAATGGGGAATTAATGGGGATTTAAATGGGATTAAGTGGAATTTGAATGGGTTTTAAATGGGATTTAATCGGAGGCTTGATGGGGATTTAATATGATCTGAATGGGCTTCGAAAGGGATTTAAATGGGATTTAAATGGCATTTAAATGGGATTTAAATGGGATTTAAATGGGATTTAAATGGGATTTAAATGGGATTTAAAAGCCATTTAAAAGGGATTTAAGTGGCATTTAAATAGGATTTAAATGCCATTTAAATAGGATTTAAACGGGATTTAAATGGGATTTAAATGGGATTTAAGCGGAGGTTTAATGGGATTGAATTGGGGATTTAAATGGGAATTAATAAAGAATTAAATTGGGGATTAATGGGAATTAAAGTGGGAGTAAATGAGAATCAAACAAAGAGACTGTTGCTTCCCCAGCTCTTTGCTGCTTCCCCTCACATCCTTCCCAGGCGTCCCTGCTGCTGCTGCTGCTGCTGCTGCTGCTGCTGGTGCTGCTGCTGCTGCTGCTGCTGCTGCTGAACAGTGTGTGGACATAGACTTTGGCTACTCCTTCGACTTTGCTGTCTCCGAACTGCCAGTCCCTGAACTGTCTCCTTTCCGGCTGTCTCCCTCAATGCTGCGAGTTGTGGGGCCCCCGGGCGCCAGCCACTATCCCTTGCTGCTGTCTCCCTTCTTCAGCAGCAGCAGCAGCAGCAGCAGCAGCAGCAGCATCAGAAGCAGCAGCAACACCAACAACAGCAGCAGCAGCAACAACAACAACAGCAGCAGCAGCAGCAACAACAACAACAACAACAACAACAACAGCAGCAGCAGCAGCAGCAGCAGCAGCAGCAGCAGCAACAGCAGCAGCAGCAGCAGCAGCAGCGCGGCGGCTGCCCCAGTGCATGCGTGGACTGCTGGGGCTTTGGGCGGTTTTGAAAAATGGCTCGCGGAGGCTTTGGGGTGTCTGCGCAGACACCGCATTGTGGTGGAGGCGGTGGTGGAGATTTTCGTTAGAGACCCTTTGGGCTGCTGCAGCAGCGTCAGCCAAACCCTAAACCCTAAACCCTAAACCCTAAACCCTAGACTCTAAACCCTAAACCCTAAACTCTCAGCCGCAAATCCTAAGCTCTAGACCTTATATAATGGACCCCCAGCCCGCAGGCTTCAAACCTACACCGAAACTTCAAGCGCGAAAGTCCTAAACCCTAAACCCTAGATCTGACCTCCTAAACCCTAAACCCTAAACCCTAAACCCTAGACTAAGTGCGTCTCTCTAGTATAAACTTCAGAATTTAAATCGGGGTCTCCTAATTGTCCAAGAGTTTAGGGGCCCCCAAAGACATGGGAGGCCCCCCAAGGGTTTAGGGGGCCCCCGAGTGTTGGGGGCCCCTCAGGGGCTTGGGGGGCCCCTGGGGGGCCCCCGTGTCTGTGGCAGCTTTGGAGAGCTGCTGCTGCTTCTTGCGAGTTTGCTGCTGCTGGCAGGCTGCAGGGCGAAAGGCTGCAGTGTGGGGCGATCCCGGGATCGTCTCCCAGGACCCTGGGATCGTCTCCCACTCCCGTGGGATCGCCTCTCCTCTAGAGGCCGGCACTGTGCCCTTTGGGGGGCCCCCCGAGGACCTCTTGACAGCCACTCTGCAGCTGCAGCCAACCCTCAAAAGGGCCCCCCAAGGGGGCCCCCCAGGGGGACCCCCAGGGGGCCCCCTAGGGGTTCCTCCAGGGGGCCCCCCAGGGTGCTCTTCAGCGGGGCCCCCAGGGGGGCCCCCAACGGGACTCCCAGGGGGGCCCCCAGGGGGGCCCCCAGGGCCCATCGGGGGCCCCTTGGGGGCCCCCAGGACTGCTGTCCGGAGGGCAGACGGGCGGGGAGACAGCAGGGGCCCCACAGTGCAACGGGGGCAGCAAATAATGGCAATTCTAAGAAGGAAGTTGCAGGGAGAACATCCATCTCTTATTCTTCTTGATCTTCTCAAGTCAAGTTCTCAGGTACGATCCCGATCCCCACGATCCCGATCCCCACGATCCCGATCCCCACGATCCCGATCCCCACAATCCCGCGCATGCGCAATGGGGGGCCCCTAAAGCCCTCCTAGAGGCCCTTAGGAGGTCCCTGAAGGCCCCTAAAGGACCCGTAGAAAACCCATTAAGAAACTCTTCAAGATAAGCCCTAAGGGGCCCCCTAAGGGGCCCCCTAAGGGGCCCCTTGGGGCCCTTTATTTGGACCCTTGTGAACACTTCGAGGGGCCCCCTCTCAAGCCACTACAGAGGGCTTCTCAAGAGGTGCTCAAAGGGCCCCCTAAGGGGCCCCTAAGGACCCTTCTTAGGACCCTTGAGGGGCCCCTTAGGGGCCCCTGAAGGGCCCAAGGGGGCCCCTTGGGGGCCCCCTAGGGCCCCCTTAGGGGCCCTTTAGGAGCTCCCTACAGGCCCCTTTAGGGGCTTCTTTGGGGGCCCCTAGGGGGCCCCAGCGCAGCAGATCCTGCGGCTCTTTGTGGGGCTCCGAGGAGCCTCTGGGGGCCCGGGAGGTGCTGAGGGGCCCCTGATAGCAGCAGCAGCAGCAGCTGCTGCTGCTGCTCCTGCTGCTGCTTATCAAAGCTGCTGCATGGGCTTGCTGCTGCGCTGCTCAGGCCTATGTCTCTGCTGCCGCCTCCGACCCCTCCTCAGTGCTGCATGCAGCAGTTTTAGGGCGAGACCCCCCGCGGGCGCGTTCGGCTTTGCTGCCAGCTGCTGCTGCTGCTGCTGCTGCTGCTGCTGCTGCTGCTGCTGCGCCGGAGTTCGGGAGGGCGTTGCACCCCACAGATCCCAGAAGGGGATCCGATCCCAACGATCCCAGGAGCCTCTCTGCTGCTGAACAGGCCCGCTGCCTCATAGAAATTGCCACAGACCCCAACATCCTTGGCAGAGCCTGGAAGGGCCTCATGGCTTTTATTTGAATTCATTTCCAACTCCTCTGCAGCTCTCAACTCAATGCGAAGCCCCAGCTAGCTGCGGGGCCCGTGGCTAGCTGGGGGTCTTGGCTAGCTGGGGGTCTTGGCTAGCTGCGGGGCCCTGGCTAGCTGTGAGGCCCTAGCTAGCTGCGGGGCCCTTGGCTAGCTGCGGGGCCCTTGGCTAGCTGCGGGGCCCTTGGCTAGCTGCGGGGCCCTTGGCTAGCTGCGGGATCTTGGCTAGCTGCGGGGCCCTAGCTAGCTGAGAAGCCCTTGGCTAGTTGTGGGGCGGCTAGCTGAGGGGTCTTGGCTAGCTGCGGGGCCCTGACTAGCTGCGGGATTTTGGCTAGCTGGAAGGCCCTGGCTAGATGAGCAAGTTTGGCTAGCTGGAAAAAGTTGGCTAGCTGGGGAACTATGTCTAGCTGGAACCCGTTAGCCAGCAGGGCAACTTTGGCTAGCTGAACAGCTTTGGCCAGCTGGGCAATTTTGGCTAGGTGCGTCCACAGTAGTGGGCGCTGGCTAGCTAGCCAGCTAGTTGATTCTGGCCGCGCTAGCTAGCTGTTTCGTTATCTAGCTAGCTATTAACCTAGTCAGCTATTTATCTAGCTAGCTAGCTAGCTAGCTAGCTAGCTGTGTTCTGTTCCCCGCGGTGAGCTTTAGTAGCAGATTATTGTAGAGTTTTTCAAGCATTGCTAGTGCTGCTTTTATTACCTGCGGGCTGGCGTAGGGCCAGCAGCAGCAGCAGCAGCGAGTAAAGGCTGCTGCAGCAGCAGCAGCAGTTGCTGCTGCTGCGGCCATAGTTAAAGGCATGAAACATTAAGAACCTGGCCAGTGTTCACCCCAGGCCTAGAGCGGCAGCGTGCGCGCTGCTGCTGCTGCGTTCGCCGCCGCTGCCACCGCAGCAGCAGCAGCAGCAGCAGCAGCAGCAGCAGCAGCAGCAGCAGGCTCAGGGGGTAACTGGGGCCTGGGGGCGGCTGCGCCAGAATTTGCTTCTGCACCAGCGGGTGAAGGCCGCCCTGTGGAGGCAAACGAGCTGAATGAAAGTGTTAAGAAGACAAGCAGCAGCAAGAACAGCAGCAAAAACTGGAATGTACCAACTGGCTAGTTCTGTTGCTTCTTGGAGGCTCCAGACATGCGGCGACAGCTTCTCCTGCTGCAGCATGAAAGCTGCTGCTTCCCGCAGGGGCACCTCCTGCGGCGTCGTGGCTGTGCTGCTGCCCCCCGCTGCTGCTGCTGCTGCTGCTGCTGCTGCTGCTGGCTGCAGCGTCTGCGGCCCCGTTGCTGTTGCGTCGTGCAGCGTGTTTGCTGCTGGCTCCCCAGCCAGGAAGCGCAGCACGGGAAAAAAGCTGCTGCTGCGGAGGCTGCTGTTTGCTGCTGCAGTGCACTTGACGCTGAAGAGGCAGGAGAAGGGGTTGGGGGGCAGCAGCAAGACGCAGCAAAAGAACAGCAGCAGCAGCAGCGAGAACGGCAGCAGCACCCGGTTCTTCCACGCAGACTTTCGAAACACATTTCCACTTATGTACAAAACTGCTGCATGCAGCACACAAATCCCAGTCCATATGAAGATGTACCCTGCTTCTGCATGCCCGTCGGCGCTGCACACGAGCTTCTCTGCTGCTGCTGCTGCTGCTGCTGCTGCTGCTGCTGCTGCTGCTGAGTCCTGCAGAAACGCCGCGGGCGGCCAGAAGCTGCTGCTGCTCGAGGGCCCCGTGAAAGGAAGCAGCTCAGTTTCGGCGAAGGCCAGCATGCGGTCGGAGTTGATGTCTCGCTCCAGCTTCTCTGCTTCTGCTGCTGCTGCTGCTGCTGCTGCTTCCGCTGCTGCTGCTTCCGCTGCTGCACCCAGCAGGGCCCCCTCCTCACCCTCACCAGCAGCAAAATCAGGACCCAAAAAGCCCCGAGAGAAGAGCCCCTGCAGCCGCGGGCGGCGCTTGGGTGCTGCAGCAGCAGCAGCAAAGTGCTGCTCGCTGCTGCCGCCGCCCTGCTGCTGCTGCTGCTGCTGCTGCTCCTGCTGCAGGTGCAGTCCGCTGTGGGAATCTTGGTCGGCAGCAGGCTGGGCCGGGGAGTGTTTTTGCCTGAGGTGCTCTTGCACCTGCTGCTGCTCTTCTTGCTGCTGCTGCTCTTCTTGCTGCTGCTGCTCTTCTTGCTGCTGGCCTTCTTGTGGCTGCAGTTGCCCCTGCTGCTGAGCGTCTTGCTGCTGCTCTTTTCGGTGGAGAGGCTCCGCCTTCTGTTGGTTTTGTTGCTGCTGTTCCTGCTGCTGCTGCTGTTCCTCGTGGCTCTGCTTCCTCCGCCGCCGCAGCTCCGGGCTGGGCTCCTCCCCCCCCGGCTGCTGCTGCTGCTGCTGCTGCTGCTGCTGCTGCTGCTGCTGCTGCTGGTGTGGGTTTTGGAGGCTGTGCTGGAGCCAGGCGCAGGGAAGCGGGTATGCTGCGGGCCCGTAGAAGAGGTACAGCAGCAGCAAAAAAGCTGCGAAGTCAACAGCAGCAAGAGTCAAGACAGAAAGGACAACTCCAGCAGCAAAAGGAGAAGAAGTGGGAGAGCGGGGCCCCAGGGGGCCCCCCGCGGGCTGCGAAGAAAGCATAGCAGCAGAAAGGCCCAGCAGCAGCACCAAGTCCAAGAAGAGCCCCGGCAGCAGCGGCAGCCCCGCGAACTGCGCCATCACCAGCAGCAAACTTGCTGCTGCTGCCAGCAGCCCGTAAGAGATGTGCAGCTTATAAATCCCCATGGCTGTGCTCAGGCTGCAGCGGCCCACGCGCACAATGTCCACCAGCCCCATCACGCCGTCCCGCTGCTCCCGCTGCTGCTGCTGCTGCTGCTGCTGCTGCTGCTGCTGCTGCTGCTGCTGCTGCTGCTGCTGCTGCAGCTGGGGGGGGTGCGTGATGGCGAAGGGGGCGGAGAAGGGGGCTTGCTGCACCTGCCCCACTTCCACCCCCACGTCAGCTTGCTGCAGCGCCAAAGAGTCGTTGCTGCTGTCCCCAGCCATTCCCGTCAGCAGCCCCTGCTGCTGCAGCTGCAGCACAACCAACTTCTTCCCCAGCGGCGACATCCGCGCAAACACTCGCACCCGCAGCAGCACCCGCTCCAGCA
This sequence comes from Eimeria necatrix, assembly GCF_000499385.1. Taxonomy (NCBI): domain Eukaryota; phylum Apicomplexa; class Conoidasida; order Eucoccidiorida; family Eimeriidae; genus Eimeria; species Eimeria necatrix. Next base: position 92,804 of record NW_013654619.1, read on the forward strand.
GGCAGCTGCGCCCGGGGGGCCCCCCTGGGGGCCCTTTCTGGGGGCCCCCCTGGGGCCCCCCAGACAGCAAAGCTGTGCGCTCGCTGGGGTCTGGACCTGATGCGCCCTTCAGCCGCCTCCGAACGATCCCGGGATCCTCGGGATCGGGATCGGGATCGGGATCGAGTTTGTGGGGTGGAGGTGTGGGGAGGGGGTCGGGGGTCTGCAGCAAAACCTTCATTGCTGCTAAAGTGAGGACCAGCTCTTTGAATTCATCACTGAAATAAACCCTCGAGGGTTCTATGACTTCCCCGGTTTCCATGTTGGTCCACTGGACCTCGTAGCGCTTCACGGCCTCGTCTGCTGCTGCTGCTTCTGCTGCTTCCGCTGCTGCTGCTGCTTCTGCTGCTGCTGCAGCGCGGGGCTGCTGGGGACGAAGAACTGGCGGGTTTTGCGGTGTCTCTGCAGGTCGGAGGCCCACGCGGTGTTGGCCCTGAGGAGTTGTGGGGTGTCTTGAGGTGTATGTACACCTGAAGGCACTTCTATGAGGCGAAAGCCACTAGCAGCAAGAGCCTGTCTTTCTATGGGGGCCCCCTGGACTTCAGCGAAAGAAAGAGGGGGGTTGAAGTCTGCTATTTGCAGCAGCTGCTGCGGGCTCCACGCTGCTGCTGCTGCTGCTGCTGCTGCAGCAAGCTGCTGCTGCTTCCGCACCCACAGAGCCACCCCGTGCGCACTCACACGCAGCGAGTTGCAGCAAGCCAGACACTGCAGCAGCAGCAGCGGCACCGATCCCGTATCCAGCTCCCCCCAGGGGGCCCCCCCGAAGAGGGGGGCCCCCTCTTCTCCGGGGGCCCCCCTTGGGGAGGCTGCTTCTTGCTGCTGCTGCTGCTGCTGCTGCTGCTGCTCCACAGGGATGGCGGTGGCCCCTGCGGCCTCCGCGTCGCCGCCGCCCGCCGCCCCCGCTGCTGCTGCTGCTGCTGCTGCTGCTGCTGCTGCTGCTGCTCGGGGCTCGCGGCAAAGGGCAAAGGGCCCAAAAGCCCCCCCAGAAACTGGCTGAACTCCCACAAGAGACATTTCCTGCTGCGTCAAAGTCCCTGTCTTGTCAAGACACATTACATTTATTTTTGCTGCCAGCGGCAGCAGCCCCGGCATCACCGCCGTGGCCCTGTACGTCTTCTTGCCCCCCTTCCCGCCGCTGCTGCTGCTGCTGCTGCTGCTGCTGCTGCTGCTGCTGCTGCTGCTGCTGCTGAGCCTGTGGGCGTTGATGCTGGCGCAAAGACCCCACAGCGCGGGCAAGTAGAGCGGCAGCATGCGCAGCAGCTTCTCGAGGGCAAAGCGAAAAGCATCAACAGAACTTTTTGTAAACGGAGTTTGAACTGCAGCAAGAGCAGCAGCAAAAAGTGCCACCAGCAGCAGCACGAAGGGGAACAGCTCGTTGTACTTGAAGCGCACCAAAGACGGCAGCAGCAGCTGCCGCAGCAGCTGCCCCCGCAAAGTTTCCGCCCCTGTTCTTGTGGCTACGCCCCAGCAGCAGCAGCGCAGCAGCAGCAAAGCAGCAGCGTCTCCGAGTTCCTTCTCCGCCAGCAGCAGCCCGCCTCCCGCTGCTGCTGCTGCTGCTGCGCCTCCTGCGCCTCCTGCTGCTGCCGCTGCTGCTGCTGCTGCTGCTGCTGCTGCAGCCGAGGAAGGCAAATCGCCACCCAGCAAATCAGCCTCCAGGCTGCTGCTGCTGCTGCAGTGCACCACTCGAGAACCTTCAAAGATGCAGCAGCAAGACAAACCCCCCAAGCTCAAGGGGGTCTTAATATCGCTCTCCAGCACTTCTGCTGCTTCCTCCAGCGTGGCTCTGCTGCTGCGCTGCTGCAGCAGCTGCTGCTGCTGCTGCTGCTGCCCCGCAGCAGCAGCGGGGGGCCCCCGGGGGGCCTCCAGGGGCCTCTTCCACACTGGCTTTGACTCTCCTGTTAGCTGCGACTCATCTACAGAAGCAGCTCCGTGCAGCAGCAGCAAATCGCAGGGCACTTCATCTCCGGCCTGCAGCAGCAGCAAGTCCCCCGGGGCAACAGCAGCAGCAGACACCCGCTGCAGCACGAACCGCGGACCCTCCGGGGCCCCCGGGGGGGCCCCCCGGCGGAGACAGAGGGCCCTTCTAGCAGCAAGTGCTGCTGCTTCGCGCTGCAGTATGACAGCTAGCTGCTGCTCTGCTGTGTGGAGAGAAAAGACTCCATAGATAAGCTCGCAGAGAGGCAGCAGCAGCAAAATGCAAAACTGAAGAGAGTTCAAAGAAAAGACTTGATACCAAAGAGCCATAAGAGTCACTAAATAGAATTCATCTTGCAAAAAAGAAGCAGCAAACAAGCTCGAGAGCGGCCGCAGCTGCTGCTGCAGCAAACGCGACCCCACAGCTTGCTGCCGCTGCTGCGCTGCTGCTGCTGACAGCAGCTGCTCCTCCAAACACGCCACAAACCGCTCTTCTGCTGCTGCTGCTGCTGCTGCTGCTGCTGCTTGGCCGTCTGCTGCAGCTGCTTCTGCTGCTCCCGCTCTTCTTTCCGCGTCCTCTCCCGTTGCTGCTGCTGCTGCTGCTGCTGCTGCTGCTGCTGCTAGAGCCTTCGCAGCCCTTCGGGCTCTCCGCTCCAACTGAGCAGCAGCAGACACGAAATAGCCAGCAGCAGAATCGAAGACAAGACGCACCCGGGCCACGTCGACATACCTGCAGCAGCCCTCCTCTCCCTGCTGCTGCTGCTGCTGCTGCTTCTGCTGCTGCTGCTGCTGCTGCTGCTGCTGCTGCGGGTAGTAGCGGCGGACTTTGCAGACAGAAGAGTGCAGCAAAGGCTCCCCCAAGTCATCTCTTTCGCAAAGAAATTCTATTTTGGGGGCCCCCTTGGTACCCTGGGGGCCCCCCTGGGGGCCCCCCTGGGGGCCCCCCAGGGGGCCCCCCAGGTGGGGGCCCCTCGGGGGCAGCGCGACTGCGTCTGCGCTGGCGGGGCTGCTGCTGCCGCTGGTGCTGCGGCTGCTGCTGCTGCTGCTGCTGCTGCTGCTGCTGCTGGGCAGCAGCTGCTGCAGCTTTCTGTCCACGAGGAGGTGGGAGCAGCGGGAAAGACAGGAAGGACTGAAGAGCAGCAAATGGAACTTCTTGCGGACTAAATGAATTCCCAACATCCACAAAAGACACCAGCAGAAGCAAGCAGCAAAGATGTAGACTCGGAGCTTCACGCACTGCGGGCTGGCCGGCGCTGCTGCTGCTGCTGCTGCTGCTGCTGCTGCTGCGGGCGCTGCTGCTGCTGCTGCTGCTGCTGCGGGCGCTGCTGCTGCTGCTGCTGCTGCGGAAAAGAGCCCCACCTCCTCGTACGCAGAGGCCGGCAGCCAAGGCACGAACACTTCTGCTGGCAGCAAAGAGCTGGCAGCAAATCCCGAAATGAAAGGCAGCAGCACAGACAGCAGCACGGAAGCAGCAGCAGCAGCATACACCAGACACCCCACAGGAGACACCCGCAGCCCCCAGTGCTGCATGTAAATGCCCCCGTGGTCTTCTATGGGGCTCACGCACACCCGCGCCCTTGCTGCTGCTGCTGCTGCTGCTGCTGCTGCTGCTGCTGCTGCTGCTGCTTCTGGGGGTTCTTTGGAGGGGGTGCCCGGGTCTTTGCTGCTGCCCGCCGCCGCTGCTGCTGCTGCTGCTGCTGCTGCTGCTGCTGCTTGCGCGAGCTTCGTCTGTCTGCTGCAGAGGTAGGCCCACAAGAACCTCCGGTACAGCAGCCACAGCAGCAGCAGCAGCAGCACGGAGAGATAAAAAGCAGCAGCAAAACACAGCAGCCGTACAGACACCGGAGTGGTTAAGGGAGAAGAGGGGCAGCTCAAAGCAGCCCCATCCCCGCCCAGAGCCAGTGCTGCCCCTATGCTGTCCATATCCATGCTGCTGCTGCTGCTGCTGCTGCTGCTGCTGGGGGCAGCAGCAGCAGCAGGGGACGCCTGCAGCAGAGCGCAGCTCGGCGCTAGCAGCAGCAGCAGCAGCAAAGATGAAGGGGCGCGCGAAGGCAGAAGCAAACGGCTGCAGTGTTTTGAGCGAGAGAGCGAGAAACAGCTCATCTTTGTTGCTGCTGCTGCTGCTGCTCTTGCTGCTGCTGCTGCTCTTGCTGCTGCTGCTGCAGGGCACGTTGTTGCAGCCGGGCGAGCCATGGCTGCTACAGGCCGCGTTGCTGCCGCTGCAGCAGGCGCAGCAGCTGCTGCTGCTGCAATTCCAGATAATACAGGTGCTTCTGCTGCAGCAGCAGCAGCAGCAGCTGCTGCTGCTGCTGTTAGCTGCCCGCCTGCGGCAAGGGCCCCTGCAGTCCCCTGGCAGCTGCCGGGCGACCGCGGCTTCATACTGAAGAGGACCAGTTGCCCATCAATTCTGCAGCTGCTGCTGCAGCTGCTGCTGCAGCTGCTGCTGCAGCTGCTGCTGCTGCTGCTGCAGCTGCTGCGGCTGCTGCTGAGGCAGCCGGCGCCGCGGACTTTGTGCTGCTGCGGCGCACAGGAAGCTCCGGCAGCCCAGATCTAAAAGGGCTTGAGTTGAATAGAAGTGATTTGAGTTGTAAAGCGCAGCAGCTTTTCAAAAAGCAGAAGCTGAGGTGTACGTACACCTCGAAAAGAGAAGGCCGCAGCCGCGGCGGCGGGTCTAGCAGCAGCAGCAGCAGCAGCAGGCGCGGCCAAGGGGCAGCAAAAGAGCAGCTTGAAAAGGCAAAGTTTGTGAAATTAAATAAATTAATTTCATTTTATTTTCCCTTTTTGCTTTTTAAACAAATTCAGCTGCAGACATTTCACAGACAGAGCTGCGGGCGCCGCTCGCGGCGGTCGAGACCAGCCAGCCTGCGTGTGCGTCAGCAGCAGCAGCAGCAGCAGCAGCTGCTGCTGCTTCCTCATTTTCCGCAAATTTTTCTCCTTTTTGCCTTTTTTAATTCCAAACTTCACTTCACTTCTTTGCAAACTCCAAGAAAAAGCCCTTTTGGGCTTCCGGGGGTGCCCGAAGCGGCCCCTTTGCGGCTCCGCTGCAGCGCAGCAGCAGCAGCAGCAGCAGCAGCTGCGGCGGTCGCTACCTCCTTTATTTCCCGCCGTTTTCGCCCATTTTTGGCTCTTTTTGCTCCTTTTTTCCCCTTTTTGCGGCTCTTTTTGCGTTATTTCTCTCAAAAGAACCTTCAGGGAACGCAGGGCTCGCAAAAAGACGCATTTCGAGCCCCGAGGCGCTTCCTGGTGCTTTCGAAGTCTGCACTCGAATTTCCGTGCTCTGCAGCTGTCCGTACACCCCAGCTGCTCCTTGAAACGAAGGGAAAAGGCAAAATTAAATTAAATAAATAAATAAATCAAAAGTAATAAATTAAAAACAATTTGAAACAAATAAAATAAAATAAAAAGACAAACGGGGAGATGCTTGGAAGTTCAGGAATTGAAAGAAAGAAATGCAAATGAAAGACAAAGGGTGAAAGAAATGAAGAAATAAATTAAACGAAAAGAAATAAATGAAAGACAAAAGAAATAAATGAAAGAGAACAAAAAAATAAAAAGAAATAAATAAAAATCAAAAAAAAGAATTAAAAAGATTTGAAGAAGATTTAGAAATTAAAAGATATAAATAAAAAGCAGAAAGGACAAAAACGGGAAATTAAAAAATAATAAAAATAAATAAAAAGACAAAACGGAAAAAAGAAAAAAGGAAAAAGGCAATTTAAAGAAATCAATTCAAAGACAAATGAAAGCCCCATCAGCTGCCTAGCTAGCTAGCCAGCTAGCTAGCTGGCTAGCCACTTCATTGGGATTCTAGCTTCCTAGCTAGCTAGCTAGCTAGCCAGCTAGCTAGCTAGGTAACTAGCTAGGGGGCCATCTAGCTAGCTGGCTGGCTAGCCGAATGACATAGCTCGCCAGCTAGCCGGCTAGCTAGCTAGCTGGCTAGCTGGCCAGGAAGCTAGCCAAGTAACCAGCTAGCTAGCTAGCTAGCTAGCTAGCTAGCTAGCCAGGTGGGCAGCTAGATAGGCAGCTAGCTGACTAGCTAGCTGGCGACAACGGGGCCTGTTGTGTGGCGTCTTAATAGAAGTTTAGCTTGCTGCAGCTAGCTGCAGCTAGCTGCAGCTAGCTGCAGCACTTAGCTGCAGCAGCTAGCTGCAGCTAACTGCAGCTGGCGGTGACTGGCTCCTTTGCTGCAGCTAGCTGCAGCTGCTGCTGCAGCTGCTGCTGCAGCTAGCGGCAGATACTGCTGCAGCTAGCTGCAGGAGCTGCTGCAGCTAATGGTCGCTAGCTAGCTGCAGCTAGCGGCAGCTAGCTAGCTGTAGCTGGGATGCAAGAGGGTCTTGTAGGGACGCTGGCAAGACTCTAAACTCTAAACCCTAAACCCTAAACCCTAAACCCTAAACCCTAAGCCTCAGATCTTTAACCCTGCAGTAGTTTTCAGCGGCCATTTTAACAACAATCAAATATTAATAATAATTCATTTAATTTTATCTGAAGCAAATAGAGTTTTATTGCTTTGCTGCCTTTTGCTAGATTGCTAGAGTGGGGCCTCGAACTGCTAGCCGCTGCTGCTGCTGCTGCTGCTGTTGCTGCTGCTGCTGCTGCTGCTTTGCTGCAACAAGCCCCGGCATAAACCTCTTTACGAATTCGAATTCTTAAATTACTTTTAAAAAATAAATAAATTGGATCCAAAGAAAGAAACAGCGGGGGGCTTTTTGCGCACATCTGTTCTGGCTGCTGGCGAGCTGCAGCGCAGCAGCAGCAGCAGCAGCAGCAGTCGATGAGGCTCGGCATCTGCTGCGCCTTATTTGCCGGTTGTTACTTCAATTAAAGACAAAATTTGGATTAAATTTGAAAATTAAAAACTAATTAAAAGAAAATATTAAAAAAACCCGGGGAGTTTCGCCGCAGCAAGCGCGCAGCAAGAGCAGCAGCAGCACGAGCAGCAGCAGCAGCAGCAGCAGCAGCAGCAGCAGCAGCAGCACAGGCGCGGGCTAGCCCCCCGCTGGCGGCTCCTTCAGCGCATTTTCCCATTTAGTTTTTTCTCCTTTGCTTTTAAATTTGAAATAAATCCATTTGCTGCAGTTTATTGTTCTCTCCAGCCCGCTGTGCCCCTCGCTGCCTGCGCGCGCCTTCCCCGCTGCTGCTGCTGCTGCTGCTGCTGCTGCTGCTGCTGCTGCAGCAAGCGCTCTCCCCCCTTCCGGCGAAAGCTAAGATAATGGCTGCAGAGGGTATGGACCATGGGGCTGG